>NC_083771.1:13804402-14001902 GCF_963514075.1 Conger conger
CAATCAATTTAGCTGTTGTCCCCCCAGAGTCACATAAATACTGCCGCTAACATTTAGGTGTTTTCCATTTATATGGCGCACCTGGGTATTCATTGAACCCGTTTCGGATCCTATAAAAGCACATAGCGATTTATAACGCGGTGTTGTTTTAGCTGGAGATAGAATGTTAAAATGGCTTGTTAGTATCCCCAGGTTACTGTCTCCCCCGGGCTTCAGAGCCAGCATGGCCGCTCGGCTCAAAAGCTGCACATTTGTCCTGTGTGTTCTGCCGATTAATCAATCAATCGCTGATTGATTGCAACATATCCGGTATTGAACCTGCGCTCCTCTGTCACTGCTGAACACGATCCCATTATTTAAAAATGAATGGTTCTGCTATGTCGCTCTTTTTGTGATTTATTTGGCAGAAGTAGATTGGCTGCTGGTATCGCAGGGGATCTTCTGGCGTCTCACCATAAGGGTTCAAGGGTAGATCCCAGATAGGCTACTACTAGTGCTGTTAGCAAGGGAACTTTGCTATTTATTATTATTATTATTATTATTATTATTATTATTATTATTATTATTATTATAGTAATCTAATATATTTTCATATCAATATATGATGTGTGTATTATTATTATTAATAATAAATTAAAAATGGTTTATTACTTATATCATAATAGGTTAATAATAATAATAATAATAATAATAATAATAATAATAGTAATACAAATAATACATATTTATGTACGAATGTAAGTAAATTAAGGTGTTTCCATTATTTACACTGTAGTTTTCATTATTTACACTTTCACCCTCACGAATCCACAGTCAGCTATCGTTTTTACAAATCTATCCACATTACCAGAGGACTAAGATGAAATAACATGCAGATAAACGAAATATCTCCATCCGTAAGCACACGTGTGTGTGAATAGAAACTAGATATCCAGTATATGCAAAAGGTATATAGTCTTAGTGTGTACCATGCACAGGAGTGGATACAACATACATAATCAATTACTTTCACTCAGGTGAAAAGCATAGTACACACTCCCTCAAAGTTGTACTCTAAGCTGTGATCGATATACCACTGCTGTGGTGCATGACGCATGAAGCGGAAATAATTCCTGGGGAGATATCATATGTACACCGAGTAAAGTCAATAATTCTTCCTTGCAAGTGAATTTCTGTGACACGTCACAAAGCCTTTCTCTGATTTGTTAAGTTACATATAAACATTTATAAACAGAACACATTCATATATCCAATAATGCATTCGTTCCTCGCATGGAATTCACTTACCCATTTCCGCTTGTCTGTTCACTTCGCTGTGTGGAATAGCTTTTTGGCTGTGGAATCCTACACGAGACTCCTCCACCAGAGCCAACGAATTCCAGAGCTGAGGTGCGCGATATACTTTGCGCACCTCTGTCCTTCCTTGCTCCAAAAAATCTGGCAAAACAATGCGCTAAATAAGAGGATCCCAAGATAACGAAAATAAAAAAAAGATTGAAAGAAAAAGGCTTCAAGCCTCAACACTATAGCGTCAATCCTCCCGTTTTAATATCCAGCATCCCGTGAGATGAGCGTTCCAGATAATGAGAAATACGTTGTTATTATAGAATAATTATGAGAAAAAGTTGCTGAAAATGGCAATGGTAAATAAACCAACTGTTCACATTTATAACCCCCACCAGGTCGTTCAATACAATACACGCTGTTAAGCGCATTTGGTAATTCAGTTAGTAGTCAGCCAGTGAGCCAAGTTCCGCGGCAGGACTACAGCGCTCTGTGTGCAGGTGGCTCGCTAAATAGAACAGACCGCCCCGGAGAAACAAAATCAGCCACCGATGTGATGGCATGCGTCTCTCTCTCTCTCTCTCTCTCTCTCTCTCTCTCTCTCTCTCTCTCTCTCTCTCTCTCTCTCTCTCTCTCTCTCTCTCTCTCTCACGTCTACAGCTTTCTCTCTTTTTTGCACGTTATACAGAAAAGAGAGGAATCACACTCCGACTGTGGGAGTACAGGATGAGAAAGCATGACAACGAAATAAATGTTGCGAATCGTCTCTCGTTTATTATACACTGCTAGGTTCCGGCAGTATGTGCGCGATGAAGACGCATTGATATATTGTGTGCGTCAACTGTAGGGCCCTTATGACTCTAAAGGGATCCGTAAAAAACAGACAATCATGCCGCGAATAGTGTTTTGGAATTGAGCTTAGCTAATGTACAGTGAGACCTGATTGAAATGTTTAAATACAGTATGTAATAGGAATAAGTATGTCATACTTGTCATACATAAGTATGGCCTTAAATATGAAACAATACGTCATCCTTTCCCTAGTGAAATTATTATTTCACAAGAATGGGTGCAAGTCCATGACCAAGGACTTTGGTTCAAAGCTGTTTATTTACCAGACTCAATAAATAGTTTTGAATATTCTTGGAGTTGCAGGCCAAAATGATTTATATATTTGGATCATAATAATTCATGGTTTATTGTTGTAAAACACAGCATGTGGGAAAACCTCTGATGAATTCAATACATTTCAAAACAGAAATGCTGTATATTCACTGTAATATGGATGGAAATCACATTTGCAGGAGATTTATACATACTCCCCCTATTTCAATGCACCATAATATTTGGAACAAGTGGCTTCACAGGTGTTTCTGGTTCCCCAGGTGTGTTCAATCTCTTCCATAGTGCAGGTATAAGAGAGCTTTTAGTATATAGTCCAAACCTTTGGCTTTGCATAATCAACTGTTTGGAACATCATTACCAAGAAAGAGAGCTCTCTGTTATCACAAAGGGCCTGGCAGGCCAAGGAAGACCTCTACATGATGACCGAAGAATTATCACCGTAATGAAGACCACACACCTGTCCAACATATCAGAAACACTCTTCAGGGGGCAGGTGTGTGAGTGACTACTCTCCACAGAAGATTTCACAAACAGAGCTACAGGCTACACTGCAAGATGCAAACCACTAGTTAGCTGCAAAAACATGATGGCCAGGTTACAGTTTGCTAAGTAGTGCTTAACAGAGCCTACTGAGTTCTGGAAAAAGGTCTCTGGACAGAAGAGACCAAGATTGTCTTGTATCTATGTGATGGCAAGAGCAATATCTGGAGGCTAAAAAGAATAGCCTAAGAACCAATATATACCCCCCTCCCCTCATCTGTGAAACATGGGTTATAGTTTGGGCATGAACATGTAGGGCTGTCACAGGTATCTAGCTCACTTGTCTTAATTGATAAGGTTGGTGCCAAGGCTATTTGTTTATTGTTTATTTTGTCCATAGGAGGTCCAAAATCCAAAAACATTAATAAACAAACAATTAAAAATTGTTATAATGTGCCTATAATAAGCTCAAATTGTTTGGTTACAAAATGAATGAGAGCATGCTAGCTAGCAATCAGTTGAGAGAGTGTGGATAGCAGGAAACCTTTTAGTAACGTTAATACACTTATTTCCACCTGTAGTATTGGTTGCCGTTTGAAAATATTTTCCTCAATTTCAGAACTAACAAAGTTCGCCACAATTCTTCTCGCTATACACCATGTCTCTTGGTTCTGTTATCTCTTCCCATGGCTTTTCTTATCACTCTTACGCCGATGACACCCAACTCTTTATTTCCTTCCCCCCCGATACCCAAGTCACCACACAGATCTCTGCCTGCTTGGCTGATATCTCTGCGTGGATGTTTTCCCACCACCTGAAGCTTAACCTTGCCAAAACTGAGCTTCTCTACATCCCTTCTAAGTCCTCTCCGTCAATCAACCTCTCACTGACTGTTGAGGACTTTGTAGTTTCCTCCTCCCGCATGGCAAAGAATCTTGGTGTGACTCTTGATAACTGCGGCAGCCTGGCTCCACAAGTATCCTCCACTGCCAGAACCTGCAGGTTCTTTCTGTACAATATACGCCGTATCCGTCATGTCCTGACGGAGAAAGTCACCCAGCTCCTAGTCCAGGTGTTCATCATTTCCCGCCTGGATTACTGCAACTCCCTCCTAGCCGGTCTCCCAGCATGTGACATCAAGCCCCTCCAGCTGGTCCAGAATGCTGCAGCCCGCCTGATCACCATGTCACCCCGCTTCTCACTGGCCTCCACTGGCTTCCTATTGCCGCACGCATCCGATTCAAGGCCCTAGTGTTGGCATTTCAGGCTGCTCAGGGGACTGCCCCACCTTACATACAATCCTTGATCACTCCCTACTCCCCAGCTAGACCACTCCGGTCTGCCAGCTCTGGTCACCTTATAATAATAATAATAATAATAATATACCTTTTATTGAACCCCATGGGGTAATTTCGCCTCTGCATTTGACCCATCCTAGTTATTAGGAGCAGTGGGCAGCCACAGTGCAGCACCCGGGGAGCAAATGTGGGGTTAAGGGCCTTGCTCAAGGGTCCAACGGCCCAACGGCTGTGCGGATTTATTGTGGCTCGACCGGGATTCGAACCGATGTTGTGGCTCCCAGTCATGTACCTTAACCACTACGCTACAAGCCGCCATGGTTATGGTTCCCTCTCTACGTGCACCTGGTGGTCGAGCTGCACATTCACGCCTGTTTTCCGTTCTGGTTCCTCAGTGGTGGAATGACTTGCCCACCACTGTCAGGACAGCAGAATCCCTCCCCCTATTTTGACGCAGACTAAAAACACACCTTTTCAAACTCTACCTTAGTCCTCCCTCCTGATTTCTCCCGCCCCCCTTTCTGATATCCCTATCCCCCTTGGTCTATGTCTCAGACAGTTTTTCTTCTTATTTCTCTGCCTCATAATGGCTTCCTTGACTTTTATTGACACAACTCTGAGCCTTGTTGGCAAATGCCAATTATAGACTCCTAAGGCAATCTAAAGCCTGGAATCAAGACTAGATACTGAAAGCTTTCTTATACCTGCACTTAGGAAGTGATTGAATACAACTGACTAATGAGAAACAGTTTAAAACTGTCCTATTACTTTTGGTCCTAAAAAATGGGATCAAAAAGATATCATTCCTACACAAAATCCAATGTGCTGGAGCACAGAGCCAAAAGAACAGAAATTGTACTACTGCCCATGTCATGATCTGTGTTTTGTGAATTAATTTAATTGTTTATTATCCTTTATTTTTGTAATTTATTATTTTTCATATTCATGTTTGTCTTGACTGTCATAGTATTCCTGTGTTTGTGTTTGCCTTACCATGTGCTTGTGTTTTCTTTGTCCTGAACCCCGCCCTCACCTGTCCCCCTTTGGTTCATTTGCATTGTCATTGTTCTGATTGATTCCTCCCTGTTCCTCGTTGTCTCCTGCCCATTAGTAGCTTCCCTCTGTTATTTAAGTTCTTCCCTTTTGTTCAGCCCTTGCCAGATCGTGCCTGAAATGTTTGGTGAGATTCTACCCGTTTTTGCACTGTTCCCATGTGCGCTTGATAGATCTTTGATTTACTGTTTATGGTAGCTTTCTGAGTTAGTGTTTTGAGTGTTTTTTTGGATCTGCTCTTTTGGCATTTGAGTTTTGGGTTTTTGAGAATTTGTTCTGTCTTTTTTCTGAGTTTGAATTTTTGATTTGATTTTGGAATTCTGAGTGACTGCCTTGTCTGATCCTGGTCAAAATAAATTATTCTCTTTTTGCCTACTACTTCCGGTCTGTATCTGGGTCCTTGTCTGCGAGTCCTGCGTGTGGTGCACAGACCACTCAGCTAGTTTTCACCTGTAAAATATGACATGGCTTTTTTTTCTCTTACAAATAAAAACCTGTCAAACATTACTTTTCAATGGTTTATGACATAAAAAGGACTTATTTCATAACCTGCAGATAAAAAAACAATAATTTGAATTGTAACAAATGTTTTACAATAACAAATTAATAATGAAAAGGAATCTTTTGATAAACTGCTCTAACTTCTGCTGATTCTAGCCAGTGGTCAATCCGATTCTGTCAGTGTCAATGTAAAAACGCCAGCTGCAGATGAGTCAAGTTTGAACCATGTTAGCATGCTCCCAAACTGGCAACGCATATGCTGCCTAGCGACATAACTGGCATCTTGTGAAGCTTATCTAAAAACCTATCCACACTTCGTGAAATAAGTCATGTTTACAGCTTATTCTCACCTCATAAAATGCCCCCGGGGGTGCCAATAACTGTGAAACGTGTTTTTTGTAGAAATTTTTTTTTATTACTTTGGATTCCATAGAATCATGAACAAAGCCACTGATTTTCACATAAAATTTATATAAATAACGGTACCAATATTCTTTTTTAGCTTACAGTATTTTTGTGCATATTTATCAAGGGTGCCAATGATTGTAGATCTGACTATATATACGTATATACACTCAGTGAGCAGTTTTAGACCTATTTTTCCGACTTATGAAGTCCTCTGCTGCTGTTGCATATCCACTTAGAGTTATGATGTGTTGTGTGTTCAGAGATGCTCTTCTCCATACCACTGTTGTAATGTGTGGTTATTTGCATTACTGTCACCTTCCTGTGAGCTTCAACTAGTCTGGCCCTTCTCTGACCTCTCTCATTTACAGTGTGTTCTGCATTTTTTTGTTTTTCGCACCATTCTTTGCAAACTCTAACTGTTGTGCATGAAAAGCCCAAGAGATCAGGAGTTTCTGAGAAACTCAAACCACCCTGTCTGGCACCAGTAATCATTGGCACTTTGTGGTGAGGCATAGATCAGGGCAAGGGTATAAAATAATTTCAAAAGCTTTGAGTGTTCCCAGGAGCACATTGGCCTCAATAATTGTGAAATGGAAGAAGTTTGGAACAATCAAAACTCTTCCTAGAGCCAAACTGAGTAACTGGGGAAGAAGGGCCTTGGTCAGGTAGGTGACCAAAGAACCTAACAGTCACTCAAACAGAACTTCCAAAGTCCTCTGCAGAGAACCTGGGAGAACCTGCTGGAAGGACGACTATCTCAACACGACTCCGTCAATCAGAGCTTTGAGGTAGAGTGGCTAGACAGAAGCCACTTTTGAGTAAAAGGCATGTCAGCCCACTTGGGGTTTGCCAAACGGCATGTAAAGGACTCGGGAGGGACAGAGAGACTTGTCAGAATAGAGAGATGGAAGAATGCAGCCAAATACAGAGAGATCCTTGAAGAATACCTGCTCCAGAGTGTTCACAACCTCAGACAGGGGCGATAGTTCAGCTTTCACTATGACAATGACTCGAAGCATACAGCCAAGATAACGCTGGAATGGCTTCGGGACAAATCTCTGACCGTCCTTGAGTGGCCCAGCCGAAGCCCAGTCTTAAACCTCATAGAACATCTGTGGAGAGACCTGAAGATGGCAGTTCAGGAAGGAAGGAGTAAACTGCCCAAATCCAGGTGTGCAAAGCTTGTAGAGACTTACCCAAGAAGACTCAAAGCTGTAATTGCTCTCAAAGGGGCTTTTACAAAGTACTGAATTAAGGGTCTGAATATGTAAATGAGAGATTTCAGTTTTTTGTTTGTAATACATTTTCAAAAGATTCTAAAAACATGATTTCACTTTGACATTATTGGTTATTGAATGTAGATTGCCATTGAAAAATGGCAATTTTATAACACAATAAGGTGTGCAAAATGTGAATGCTGAATACTTTCGGCAACCACTGTATTTATCTTGTTTCAAAGAACCTGTAGAAACAGCTCAAATAAAATAAAAACTAAAAAATCCTAAGGAATGTTCTAGATGCATCTCCATGCAGTAATTTGTTCCTGACACCTGTCGCACCACAGTAGCTTCTTATTTCAAGCACTCACACATGCATGCACACACATTTTGATAAAAAATATACAGCTCTACTGTAGACATACAGCTGAAGGAATCTGTTATTTGCCATTTTTTAAACTATTGCTGACACTGATTTTCAACAGTGCTTGACAAAAACAAACAAAATGAGTAAAATTAGAACCCACATGCATTTTTAGCAGTCACCAGGTAACAATCATATCAAATGTTTTTCCATTTTTATATTTCATTATTTCATTATTTCTCCGAACGTCTTCGATTGTACAGTTTGTTCACTGTGTGTGTTTACACACAAAGAAGAGGGTACCCCAGGTCTCATCTCTGTTGATTTTCACTTTAAATTCAATGCTGTTGTTTTTATGTTTATTTGCTGTTGGATGAGAGATTCATGAAAAAGTGTTTCCTGAAGGGACCAGCTCAGACAAGCAACCAGCACTAGCTGGCTGACCAGCTCATACCCATCGAGACCAGCTTTATGACCAGCTTGAACATGCTGGTTGACCAGCTCATACCCAGCTAGACCAGGTTATGACCAGCTTGACCATGGTTAACCAGCTCATACTCGGCTAGACCAGGTTATGACCAGCTTGACCAACTCAATTTCCAAGCTGGCCAAGCTATCAGAGGAGAACCGTGGGGGCCAGTTCTCTGCCGAACAGGCAGTGAGGGTCACGCATGAACCTTGCTGCAGTTGCAGGCCATTGTCCATTCCAAATTAGGGTTGGAATTGGACATTCTCAGCCCCACAAGGTTCCATATTGTAGAAAAATTGCATTTTCCTTGCTCTGTGGATTATAAGAGAGTTTAAGGTGTTATAAAACACTTTGAAAGTATCAAAACACACGGTCCCCAAATAATTCCACACAATCCACACAATAAAATGTGTATTTAAACATTCACGGAATTTCACGAAGAGAGAGCTGATTGCTTTTTGAGGAGGTGCAGAGAGAGCTGATTGCCATTTGAGGAGGTGCAGAGAGAGCTGATTGGCATTGAAGGAGGTGCAGAGAGAGCTGATTACTGTGAGAGGAGGTGCAAAGAGAGCTGATTACTGTTAGAGGTGGTGCAGAGAGAGCTGATTACTGTTAGAGGAGGTGCAGAGAGAGCTGGTTGCCATTGGAGGAGGTGCAGAGAGAGCTGATTACTGTTGGAGGAGGTGCAGAGAGAGCTGATTACTGTGAGAGGAGGTGCAGAGAGAGCTGATTACTGTTAGAGGAGGTGCAGAGAGAGCTGACTACTGTTAGAGGAGGTGCAGAGATAGCTGATTACTGTTTGAGGAGGTGCAGAGAGAGCTGGTTGCCATTGGAGGAGGTGCAGAGAGAGTTCATTATTATTGGAGGAGGTGCATAGAGAGCTGGTTGCCGTTGGAGAAGGTGCAGGGAGAGCTGATTACTATTAGAGGAGGTGCAGAGAGAGCTGATTACTGTTGGAGGAGGTGCAGAGAGAGCTGATTACTGTGAGAGGAGGTGCAGAGAGAGCTGATTACTGTTTGAGGAGGTGCAGAGAGAGCTGATCACTGTTTGAGGAGGTGCAGAGAGAGCTGGTTGCCATTGGAGGAGGTTCAGAGAGAGTTCATTATTATTGGAGGAGGTGCTGAAAGAGCTGATTATTATTGAAGGTAATCAGCGCTCTCTCTCTTCTCCTCCAACCAATACAATAATAGGCGAAGAAGGCAGTGTTTAACTTGGACTTTAAATTATAACTAGAAATACTGTTTACCTGCAGGCTGCAGCAAGAATGTTTGCATTTAATGGATAAAAAAGATGTAGTTTAACTTGAAAAAGCACAACATAGGCTCTGTACTCCAATACATTGGATTTGCAATTAAACCGTAAATATGAAGTTAAAGTGCAGACTATCACCTTTACTTTGTTTTTGCATCCATATTGGGTGATATTTGGTCCCCCCATTTCAGGGGACCAAAAGTAATTGGACAGTTGGCTTCAGAACTGTTTCTAATTAGTCAGGTATATTCAATCATTTCCAAGTGCAGATATAACAAAGCTTTCAGTATTTATCCCTGATTCTAGGCTTTTAATTGCCTTTGGAGTCTGTTATTGGCAGTTATCAACATGAGACCGAGAGTTGTGCCAATGAAAGGCAAGGAAGCCATTAACCATTATGTGGCTGAGAAATAAGTCGCAGCACAATGCAGTACAAGTTCCATCACAGCTGTGCCAGGACTCAATCTACAATTTCAGGATTTCCACAGTGAAGAAAGGATATGTGTTATATAATGGTATAATAAAATGTTAAAGTGGTGCTTAACCTAAAAAAAAAAAGCAGTTCTCTTACTATATGGGGGAGAACAGGCACAATTGTGATGCATAACAAACACATTTTCTCATTTTCTCATCCAAGAATATAAGCATGGAATGCGATATTTGCACATTTTACATGGGGACATTTAAATCATGATTACCCTACGTTTTGTGCACAACTAAGACAGTTTTTCAACATAGATTTATTGTAACAGGTGTAATGTCTGTCTCTTGTTCACAAAATGCAAACAAGACAAAAATGCAACACCACAAATCATCCAATCCCACAATAAATGAAAATAAATGACATTCCTAACTGGTTTCCAGTTTATGCTCTTTTGAACCAAAGAAAGTTTTGTCCTGGAAAATAATGCATACATTAACGATTTTGCAGTGAACAATGTTACAATTCTGCCTGTTCTCCCCTCCCTTGGAAAATTGTCTCATGATTACACATTGCACATTGCATTTATTCTGTAGGTCTAGATTCTGTCTCTACCACAATGGATGTAAAATATAGGACCCAGGAGCCATAATACAGAAATTTCCTATCTTAAGTCCAAAGTTAAAATAGGACAGGTTTAAGACAAGTTTCATTACATTACATATTACATTAATGGCATTTGGCAGACGCTCTTATCCAGAGCGACGTACAACAAAGTGCATACCTATAACCAGGGATAAGTGCGCTGAAAGACCCGAGAGGGAAGTACAATTTCAACTGCTACCTGCACAACAAAGATAAGGACCAGGGCCTATTTTTTTTTTTTTTTTTTTTAAACAAACAAACAAACAAACAAACAAACAAACAAACAAACAAACAAACAATGCAAACGTATGACCAAACCCCTTAACTAGCCAAACACTGCTTACCTAGCCAAACTAAAAAAACTGATACACAAAAAAGAAAATCACAGAAAGACAACAATTAAGGTTCACAGGGAGGTAGGGAGGGACGGGGAGAGGTGCTACTTGAAGAGGTGCGTCTTCAGTTTGCACTTGAAGGTGGGAAGAGATTCTACAGTTCTGACCTCAATGGGGAGTTCGTTCCACCACCGTGGAGCCAGAACAGACAGTAGTCATGAGCGTGAGGTGGAGGTTCGGAGAGGGGGAGGTGCCAAGCGGCCTGTGGAGGCTGAACGAAGAGGTCTGGCAGGGGTGTAGGGTCTGATGTTTTTTTGTAGGTCAGCTGGGGAAGACCCCTTAACTGCTTGGAAGGCTAGCACCAATGTTTTGAATTTGATGCGAGCCATGACAGGCAGCCAGTGGAGGGAGGTAAGCAGGGGGGTGACATGTGAGCATTTGGGAAGGTTGAAGACCAGACGAGCTGCTGCATTCTGGATAAGTTGGAGGGGTCTGATGGCGGACGCTGGGAGGCCAGCGAGTCTCACAAATTCGTATTACGGAAGCAAATGCTAACTAATTGCAGGAATCGTTTCTGATGTTATTGGATCCTATCTTATCTCAGGTTAGGAAATCTTTACTAAAAATACGAAATTGATTATCAACTTTTATGTCTGTTTCCCAACAACCGACGCCGCTTTTCCATATTGGGCACAGCCGATTGGTTAGGTAAATAAACAAACTGAGTTACGTTGTCTCTAGCAGAGATTAGCACTGGTTTGCTACTCAAGTCCAGTGCTACTATGGCCATAAACACTGTTTAGTTTCATTGAAACTTTGGGGGAGACACACTGCCAGACCACCTAGTCTTGTATAGTTCCAGGCCTCACAAGTACTGTCGAGCAATACATATGAAAATATTGTGTTCTTGTCTCAAAACTATGCATACATACCAGTCCTAATCACAACACACATATCGGAGCCACTAACATTACCATATAGCTAAAATTTAATCTGGCCAAAATGCCAAGTGAAATCGTTACTACTAAATTATAAGTATAAAATATAATCGCTACAATTTAATTGTTAAATTACTATACCTTTGCAAATAAAATACATTTGTGTTTTCATTTGCTGTTTATTTTAAAGAAGGTGATGTTAGGTTCAAGTAACATTTCAAAAGTAGTAGCCATTATGGTAGTAGCCATACAAGACCGGCCATTGTGGTAGTTAACCAGTTTGCTCACATTAGCGAATTAAGTTAGTACAGGGTTATCCTAAAGTTAGTCTGGAGTTAGGATAGGAAAATTAACATAGGAACTTTTGTTCTGTAATAGCTATTTTCTTAAATCAGCACCTGACTGAAATTACCATGGTAACGATACAGATAAGATAGGATTTCAGAGTTTCAGAAGTTTCTGCAATACGTCCTCAGGCCTCTGGGAGTAAATAAATATACTAAAGCACATTTTTCCCACTCACTTCGACACAGACAAATGTGCTCCGGTTTTTGTCCCAATTCTGGCTTGCTGCTCTGGTTTTCAACTCTGAGATGTTGGCACCTCTGGGTCAGAGAATCCATTGTATGCTGGTTATGATTGGTCACTGCGATTAGCGTGGTCAGTGAGTGCATTGTATGCTGATTTTGACTGGTCACAGGGATTAGTGGGGGAGAGGGCCTACTTCTTGAGTTAGTAGCCTTAACCTTATTAACATAAATTATATCTTCGTATTAGCTTATTAGCTGCTGAGATAAGCTGCTGTGCACTTGGATACTTGGATCTTTAATACTAAAATTAATCCATTACTAAAATAAAGCTAAACCCCTTTGTGCCTTTCTTGAATACATGCCATTTTGTCATAAGACAAAAAGACATACCAGTCTGTTATCAGATCTGTTGTATCAATCTTCCAATTTCACATTAATCTGATGAGGTATCAAAGATCTTATTTCAAAACAAGATTAGAGACTGCTGGGGCTGTTCATGTTAATTTCAATAAATTGCATTAGCGCACCGACTTTGAAACATCAACATGTAAAAAATAAACAAATAAAAAAATTAAGTGACATCAGTCCTGAAATAACTTTAGTTGACTGCACTATAAAAGGGGTCCAGATGTTTGCAGGGCCAACATTTGATTGACATCAAACTTAATAGATGTTATGTGTTCCACAGGAAACCCAAGGACATATCAAGGTCTCATATTTTGAATTCAAAAAAATGTACCATGGATCCAGGCATCCAATTCCTAGGCACAATCATGAGACATGGTGTCAGGGAAGTACTAGTCCACGGAAGCTATTCCGTGCCACATTTACAATTATTAAACGACCATGTCTAACAATGAAAACTGATTTAACAAAGAACTACATTGCATGCAACACATGAATTGACAAAATGACGTATGCGATTTGATTAAACCGGTGTTTGTATTTGATTTAAAAACAGAGCAAAATATTCAGTTTGAATGTGCATCTTGGCTACGTCTCGAAAACAATATGTTGATGCATTTGATAAGAAAATGGGCTGCCTCCAACCAGCTCCCTAGGATGTGTTGTCTTTCTCACTGTTTCCAGCTACAAATTTCATGCTACAAACAGAATGTGCTTCCTGATCCAATGCAAAAGTGTCCTATTTTGCTTAGAGTTTTGCACAGTGGATGAGTTGTTTATTGTTCGTTGAGTCAAGTTTGTTTGGAAGCACCCCGACACCACCCTCTCTAGGTGGTCTGGGCCCACTTGTTTTTGTCCGCACCAGAATGCGATTGCTGTGTTCACACCTGCCCAAATGAACCGCAACAAGGTAGAAAGCACACCAGGGCTCGATTCAACTGGACTTAACAAGGCATACATGAAAGCGCCCTACTATTGTAGTCCATCTAATATTAGAGCCAGTGTAGGGGGCAGGCTGGAGGCAAATCAGAAAACATGTCTTATAGCATAAGGAATCACAGTTTTCCAGAATGTACAAATCTGCATGTACAAATAATTTTCAGGTTTGAAAATTGATCTGTATCCATTGGCGTGGCTTTTAATTAGCATTTGTATGCCGGAACAATAAATAACAATTAATAAATGGAACAATAAATAACAAAAGGGGTGATGTTGAATGCGACAATGTGGATCTTTTTAAAATCAAATAAATGCCGCTTTAATCAAATGGCAGGTGGTCTTTTGTCAGGTCATGTGTTGAGTTTGCATGTGATGTGATGGTTTGTGAATTCACCTGTTTAGTTTTCATAATATCTTATGTGGCCTTTTGTTCATTCGGGTTGAGTTTTCATTGTTAGATGTGATCATTTGATAACTGTAAATGAGGCACGGACTAGCTTCCATATTATTTTGGTGGTCTGATAAAGATCAACCCATCATTATGATAGCAGGTACACAAACTATAAAAGTATAAAAGACATAATACTGTACACCTCCGCTGGCCCTAAAAACAGTAACAAACTATTATGCTGCACAGCCTCTTCAGAGAGATATTGGAACTGACTTGAATGGGTATTTTGTCCCTGTTATGTTTGTTTATAGGTGCTTGATAAAATCACCTCCAGGGAAGCATTTCAAATTCATCGAACTGAGGAAGTCTTGGATACAAGATTATTTTCTTGAGTCGAGCTCTCCCAGGCCTACTCCACAAACACCAGGGGCTTTGCCTGCAATGTTAACACTTTTCCCAGTATTGCATTCCCATACCAAGTTCAAAGAATCCCAAATGATTCATAACACAGAATCAATGTGGTGTGCTGAAATTTAAAGGAAATCCATTTCCTTCAGAAATATGTGTCGGCCTCCTGATGTGACGGAGATGTCCGCTTCTTCCATTATTGTTTCAGGTTTCAGTCAGTTTTCAACGTTCGGCATGGCCAGGGAAGAGCCCAGCACCTCATGCAGACCCCGGGCCTTATTAATAATAATAATAATAATAATAAATAATATTTAAATAAAAATAATAATCAGCATCAGCATCATCATCATCATCTTTATCGCACTTCACAATAGTAAAAGTCACTGAATGTATCCTTATGTGTAGTAATAATAATAATAATAATTATTATTATACCAATAATAATCATCATCATCATCATCATCATCATCAACCTTTTTGCACATAGTTATAGTTATGGCAACACAGTGGTCTGTTGCGCTGTTGCCAATAGATAAGTGATTGAACCTTTGGATTTTCCCTCCTCTCCGTGTGTTTCCGCTCACAGTCCAAACACATGCAGGTTAGGGCCATGAATAGTGAGTGAGCGGTGTATGGGCCCCTGTATGGGAATGGTGGGCTGTCCAGGGTGTATTCCTGCCTTTCGCCCAATTAGCCCTATCACCCTCCTGCCGTCTGGAAGAAGGTACCGGAGCATCCCTGCCAGCTCCTCCAGACTGTGTAACAGTTTCTTCCCCCAGGCCATCAGGATTCTCATACCCTTTACTCCCACACAAAATTAAACGCATAACCCCATAGCGACAGTTTATCCTCATCACCCCGTAATGGATGCACCAGCCACTTTGCTATATTTCCATACTGGGAATGCAGATATTATATATGCTCACAGAGCACTTTATTAGGTATTTATTAGACTTATTTGTTTTACAATTCTACTGCTGTAGCCTATCCACTTAGAGTTATGATGCATTGTGTGTTCAGAGATGCTCTTCTGCATACCACTGTTGCAATATGTGGTTATTTGCATAACTGTCACCTTACTGTCAGCTTTGACCAGTCTGGCCATTCTCCTATGATGTCTCTCATGAACAAGGCATTTCTGTCTGCAGAATTGCTGCTCACTGCATTTTTTTTTTTTTTTTTTGCACCATTCTTTGCCAACTCTACAGACTAGTGTGTGTGAAAATCCCAGTAGATCAGAAGTTTCTGAGATACTCAAACCACCCTGTCTGCCACCAACAATCATTCCATGGTCAAAGTCACTTAGATCAAGTTTTTTCCCCATTCTGATGGTTGATGTGAACATTAACTAAACCTCCTGACCCATATCTACATGATTGTATGCATTGCATTGCGGTCACACAATTGGCTGATTAGATAATCGCATGAATAAGTAGATGTAATAAATTACAAATATTCCTAATAAAGTGTTCGGTGAGTGTATATACATTGTATATTATTTTTTCAATCCCGCACAAGAAAACACAAAAATAGTGCATAATGTGTATTTTGTTAAATGTGTATATTTTGGGTGGCACGGATGGTGCTCACGTCCTGGGTTCGTATCCCCGTCGGCCGGGGCCTCTCTGTGTGGAGGTTGCATGTTCTCCCCGTGTTTGTGTGGGCTTGCTCCGGGTACTCCGGTTTCCTCCCACAATCCAAAGACATGCAGGCTAGGCTGATTGGAGAGTCTAAATTTCCCGTAGGTATGAGTGTATGAGTGAATGGTGTGTGCCCTGCGATGGACTGGCGACCTGTCCAGGGTGTATTCCTGCCTTTCGCCCAATGTATGCTGGGATAGGCTCCAGCGACCCTGTTCAGGATAAGCGGGTTAGGATAATGAATGTGTATATTTTGTACTAACAGTGCATTTTCATAACTGTAATTTTGCAATTGTATTTTGTTATGTGTACATCCTCTTAATTGTATTTATTGTCCTATGTTGCCCCATGGTCCTGGAGAAATGCCACTCCCTCCCCTGTAACTCCTACATATTGTGTAATGGCAATAAAGTTAACTTGAACTTGATGTCCTTAGGGATAGGTTCCAACCACCTAAGTGGTTTAGAACCACTCTATAAGATCATAAAATATTCTGAATGGGGGAACGGTCGACGACGCCCTCCAATACGTTCAACAATCTCATAAAACACTACAGAAGACGTCTCCCGTACTGTATAAACACATGAAGAAGAAGGGTTTATAGCCATAGTAAGCTTAGGATAGAGCCCAGGCTCAAATCACCATTGGTGTGTGAGTGTGTGTATGAATGGGTGAATGAGAAGCATCAATTGTATAGCACTTTGGATAAAGGCGCTATATAAATGCCAACCATTTACTATTTACGTACATAATCATATTCGGACTGTGCATAATTTGGGCTATGTTTCTGGAATGTAATAAAAGTAACACTTCATCTACCTTTCACTCATTTTTGGAGCCAGTAAACTTATCCAGACATGTTCAGGCTATAGAATAGTATACTACAGTAGCAATTCACACAGACATTGCACACACTCATATTGCATATTGACCTGCGAGCAGTTTAATGTGTTTGGCTCACTACTTAAAGTAGAGCAATGTTTTATGTTTGTTTTTGTTTTCATTTTATCAATTTATTTTCTTTGTTTTTTTTTTTTTTCGAAATTGAAAGCAAATTAATGGGTGTTGAAAAAGATTAGGCGAAAATTGCTTGCGACCGAGACATTGCATTCTATAAACAAGTCACCTACGGGCATTATTGGAATGGTGATTCAATATCATTTAGTCAGCATCATTTAGCCACTATTTTGTGCAGTCAAAATTAATTGTATTATACTATTTTAAAGCAAAGAAACTACAAGTTCAAATCAGATTAAATAAGGAATGCTACTCTGAAATGCCTTATTTCAGGTTTTGATTACTTCTCTGTTTTCATGACTTCTGTCGTTTTGTTATTCTGAGTATATATAATTGAGGAATACAGTACAGTTGCAGATGCATAATATTGGTAATGACAAATCTTATTTCCCTTTTTACCTTCTGAGTAATTGATGACATGCTAAAGTCAGTTTGTTTATCCGGTCATTCCCGGTGATTTGTTCTATGACAGTGAAAAAGAGTAAACAGTAGGACATTCCCAGTATTGTTACCTCTTATCTACGGATGTGTGTCAGTACAGCTCATATGAATCCATAACAAGTGAGCAACTGTAGTTTGTTTATCAAGACAAGTTGCACCCGATACTGCAGCCAAGGGGTCACTAGAGCTATTACGCATGATGACAAAACTGCGGACCCGTGAATAAATGCTCAATATTATATTAAAAACAAATTATAAACACCACCATCCAAAAGGGCACTTCTGTGTGAGAGGGCAAACGATCAGGGGCTCAAGCCCTCCTGGCAGTCTATCTGTGCACGTGCCTGACAAGCACCTTTACCAACTGATCTACTTGGGAGACCTCTGTTACAAATGCACTACTATTTTCATGGCAGGCCTGAAGGCAGTGACCTTGCAGTGTGTTAAAGAACACATAGGGCTGGTTTCACAGACACAGATTACGCTCGGCCCTGAACTAAATTGTGTTTTGTACCGAGAATCTCCATTCGAAATAGAATTTAGTCTGGGAATCGCCTTAATCTGTGTCTGTGAAACTGGCCCATTATTTTCCATAATTAGCGATGAAATCACATTAACAGAAAAATGAGTGAGTTTTGAATGATCACGATTTAATAGCGATAGCGCTCCAACAAGGGTGTCACTTTCTGTTGTACACTGTGGGGGACGCACGGCATAACGCGACACCCTCACATGTGCCTTTTTGGGGTTGGGAGCAGGGGCGCATGTCAGCTTTTAGCAAAATAGGGCTCGTTCCAGTGACGTCATCACAAAGTTAGGTTACCTCTTATGCAGAGCTGCTGTTGGGTAGTCCTGCTTTTGGCAGAATGGGAAATGAAAAACCTACCTTGATGTTTAACTTTTGAAATGGTAAATTTAAAATTTTAAGACACAGACACAGCAAAGTTAAATGCTGAAGTGGAAAAGGCTTTAGCATTTAAAAGACCGAGCAGAGTGTAAGCACAGCAGGGTGGTTTCCTAAAGGAACTGAGCAGAGTGTGGGTACAGCAGTGTGGTTTCCTTGAGGAAATGAGCAGATTGTGGGTACAGCAGTGTGGTTTCCTTGAGGAAATGAGCAGATTGTGGGTACAGCAGTGTGGTTTCCTAAAGGACCTGAGCAGAGTGTGGGTACAGCATTGTGGTTTCCTAAAGGAACTGAGCAGAGTGTGGGTACAGCAGTGTGGCTTCCTAAAGGAACTGAGCAGAGTGTGGGTACAGCAGTGTGGCTTCCTAAAGGAACTGAGCTGTGAGCTGTGGTGCTGTTTCATTGAAAAACCCAGGAGAGTGTGGGTACAGCAGCGTGGTTTCTTTAAGGAAAGTCTAAGCTGATGTGCTTGTTCTATCTGCGATAGGAAGCCAGGATAAATGGACTCTTCCTTGGTGCGAGCTGGTAGCAGCCAGTGGCTAATTCTGCCTGTGAGTCCATCATTAATGAAGTAAGTACTGTGGGGCGGGCAGCACCCTCACTGCTGCGCAGGGCTCCACATCCATCCCCTGTCCCTTCCTCCTGTTTTCGGACTGGCCTAGGAGGCTGGCGGGGGAATCGATGCATATCGACAAACCGCTGGACCTCATATTCATGTTCGCTCTGCACCCCCCGAGCAAAATAACGCCAATGACAGAGTGGGTCTGCATATGAGAGTGAGAGAGAGTATATATTTTTTTCCTTTATTATTATTAAATAACATACATATTTCTTTCCTTTTCTTTATTATTATTATTATTATGATTACTGTTATATAGCTATTAATTGTTATCATGAACATACTGTTCGTGTTGTTATCATTTGCACAATATTGTTTGTATTCATTTTGTATTAATGTATCACGGTTCCTGTTTCTATGTGTACACTTTGGCAATATTTACAGTACCAGCGTATTTCATGCCAATGAAGCATTTTCCATTTGAATTTGAATTTGAGAGGGAAAAGAGAGAGAATAGAGATGAGAGAGAGAGGAGGTCCAACAGTTTCTCAGACGTGGCCCTGTGCCAGTCATAGCTGATCTGTAATCCACTGCACAAATGCATCCTTTCATTACCCCCTATCCTCCTCTCCCTCAGCACCATCCCCCTTCTGCACCCTCCAAAACAGACAGACCATTTCCCCATGAATGCTGTCCCACATCAAAACAGACAGATCAAAAAGGACGCTAAATGCATTTGGTTGTGAATCTTTTTTTAGTTTGTTCACCAAGTGCACACAACACATCTTATTGTTGTAGACAGGTTGCTTTGGTACTTTTGACACTAATCAGAGTTTGGGGGGAGAGATAGGGTTGTCTTTTGTGAATCCTCTTAAAACACAGGCACAAAAAAATCCATTCATTGTAATCTGACTGAAAAAAAGTTAATGAAAATGCATAATCCTTTCAGATGGCATAATGCAGATGTCTCAAAATATAAAGGCAACTGTTTGCCCACAAAAGCTCTAAACGTGCAAGGAGAGCAGAGTGTGCAGACCATTTTATTCTGAGAGGAGTGAAGTAGAGATGGACTCAAGGTGCAGAGAATGCCTCAGCAGGGAGATCGAGTTCCTGGGTTAGTCCACTAGGGGAAGAGAATCGGACGCCCTATGAACTGTGCCGCACACTAACTCCCCAGGGTCCCACAGTGTTTGTGGGTTTATGTGGTTTTGTTCCCTGCTGTAAAATCCAACTATGCCAGCTAGACCAGCTTGAAAATTGAGCTGGTCAAGCTGGTCATAAATTGGTCTGGCTGGGTATGTGTTATGTTCCTGTGTTCTGTCTGTTATTATGAGCTGGTCAACCAGTATAACCAAGCTGGTCATAGAGTTGGTCTAGCTGGGTATGAGCTGATCAACCAGCATAACCAAGCTGGTCATAAAGCTGGTCTAGCTGCGCATGGCCTGGTCAACCAGCATAACCAAGCTGCCTGTAGCGTAGTGGTTAGGGTAAATGACTGGGACACGCAAGGTCAGTGGTTCTAATCCCGGTGTAGCCACAATAAGATACGCACAGCAGTTGGGCCCTTGAGCAAGGCCCTTAACCCTGCATTGCTCCAGGGGAGGATTGTCTCCTGCTTAGTCTAATCAACTGTACGTTGCTCTGGATAAGAGCGTCTGCCAAATGCCAATAATGTAATGTAATGTAATGGTCATGAAGCTGGTTTAACTGGGAATGAGCTGATCAACCAGCTAGTGCTGGTTTCAAAACATAGCTTGAGCTTGTCAAACCATGTCAAACTTGGAGCTGGTCTGAACTGATCAACCAGCAACCAGCTATTTCAAAACCTAGCTTGAGCTGTTTTATTTTTAGCAGCGTTTCAATCTGCTGAAAATTAGCGCTTGCCAGCCCATCATTAGCAACAAAAAAAAAAAAAAGAATAATAATTTAACAAATGGCTATTTGCATACACAAATTAGTACAACTAAACATAAAATAAAGCAATTGCAGGGTTCAGTAGTCCACAGTTTAAAACTGTATGTTCCATAATGCATCAGGACAGGTTGGTGGGTTTCAGCAGCCACAATATCAGGACAAGTGCTACACTTTTTTTTGTTGAAGTAGAAATTGCAAGTTACATTGTTTGAAGTCATTTTAGAAACAAATCCCCCAACTGATGCTACCGCTAGCTATCAGGATGAAGGCGATGAGGTGGTGGAAACAGCCAAAGAGAATGAAAGCAAAGGGGGTGAGTGATTACACTGACTGCTCTGTTGCCTCATGTTGCCGAAAAAGGCCTCAGACAACCCAAAGTGACGGACAGACACTCATTCCAAGCTGACTGGTGTCAAATTCCCTGAAGCTAAGCAGCGGCTCGAATATTCAGACAAATGCGACCAAATGTTTCGGTTTGCATACAGGTTATTTGCAAATAGTGTGTGAGTTTTTAATGGCACTGCTTTCATAGTGTGAGGGTGTGCTAATTAGAAAATTTAGTTGGCAAAAAAATAAAAACACGGGGGATTGCCATAATACGGCAATGTCTCAACTCATAGTGTTGTCCTGAGATTGCTGAATATCATGTTCATTTTTTCCATTGTGTTTTCAAGTAGCCTACTTTATGTTAAACAACTGCTATGCAGTGGTGCTGTCGTTGTCTAGTAGCTGTGCTTCAGGTGCTGTAAGGAACATTGTGAACAGATGTTCAGAACATCGTGAGCTAACAGTCTTCAAACACAGGGAAATTGCGTAGTAAATTGTTGTTTTATCTATAGCTTAATTATTGGCCTAATTCACTTAAGTCAATGTGTTTTAGGGATAGCCTGGGATAGCAAATAAACAACCACAATCAGAAACCACAGATCTGGTGGAAGTGGTTGCTTCCCCGTGTTCTGTTCACAACACATAACATAACTAGTCTACATTACTAATAGGCTGGGATTTTTTGTGCCAGACCCCCCCCCCCCCCCCTCCAATGAGCGGTTGATTAACAATTCCTGTGCATGTCCTGGTTGAGAAGTGTGTGGATTCTGTAGCAGGTAGATATAAACCCCAAAAACAGCAGGCAACACAGCTGTCTAAGATTGGAGAGTGTGTGGCTTTAAAGCGAAAGCTACTTCTTTTTAATTTCTTACACAATATGTTTTGCTTGGGGCGTGCAGAGCGAACATGAATATGAGGTCCAGTGGTTTGTCAATATCCATCGATCCCTCACTGGTCTCCCAGCCCTGTCCAAAAGCACAAAGATGGGAGGGGGAATCAATGGAGAGCCAGGGTGGATGCTACCCAGCCCAAAGGCATGTACTTCATTAACAATGGACTCAGAGCAGCTACTGGTCCTGGAGAGCCGAGGGGTGTGCTGCCTTTTGTTTTTGTCTTCATAACAGCAACAAATTCACACCCAGGAAACCAGGTGAGGTGTCCTAACTGTGTAATTAACTGCTTCAACGGATCAAGTAAGTGCCGAGTAACAACAAAAACCAGCACACCCTGCAATGCTCCAGGACCAGGAGTGAGGACCACTGACTCGGAGGCACAATTAGCCACTGGCTGCTACCAGTTTGCACCAGAGAAGACAGCTGAAACAGACAAAAGAGGTGAACTAACTCATACCCACACTGAGCCAGAACTAACACACGCACACTAAGCCAGAACTCACACACTCACACTGAGCCAGAACTAACACTCACACTGAGCCAGAACTCACACACACCCACACTGAGCCAGAACCAAGACACTCACACTGAGCCAGAACTCACACACACACACACTGAGCCAGAACTAACACACTCACACTAAGCCAGAACTCACACACTCACACTGAGCCAGAACTAACACTCACACTGAGCCAGAACTCACACACACCCACACTGAGCCAGAACCAAGACACTCACACTGAGCCAGAACTCACACACACCCACACTGAGCCAGAACTAACACACTCACACTGAGCCAGAACTAACACACTCACTCTGAGCCAGAACGCACACACACTCACTCTGAGCCGCAACTCACACACACCCACACTGAGGCAGAACTAACACACTCACATTGAGGCACAACTCACACACTCACACAGAGCAAGAACCACACACACACACACACACACACTGAGCCAGAACTAACACACTCACACCGAGCCAGAGCTAGCACACTCACACTGAGCCAAAACTCACACACTCACACCGAGCCAAAACAGAACTCTCACACTGAGCCAGAACTAACACACACTCACACTGAGCCAAAACTCACGCACTGAGCCACAACTCATGCACTCAAACTGAGGCAGAACTAACACACACCCACACTGAGCCAAAACTAAAATTACATTACATTACATTACGTGGCATTTAGCGGATGCTCTTATCCAGAGCGATGTACAACAAAGTGCAAATCAAACACAAGAACAAGTGCCAAGAGGACCTGAGAGGACAGTACAGTTCCGAGTCCTAGTGTAAACATACAGAAATTCAGAACCCTTGAAGAGTACAATCAACTTTCAAACTAGCATACCACAGTTGGCAACTAGAATACAACAATACAACAGCCAATAAAAACAACAATACTGATAAACGATATCTATATATAAGTGCCATTACAGTCTAAGGCTAATCATGGTGATTGTGAGTTGGGGAGGGAAAGGTGTAGCCTGAAGAGATGGGTCTTCAGTCTGCGCTTGAAGGAGGTCAGAGGCTCTGCCGTTCTGACATTCACCGGGAGGTCATTCCACCACCGTGGGACCAGGACAGACAGCAGTCGTGAGCGTGAAGTGCAGGTGCCAGACGGCACCAGATGGCACGAAGTGGCAGAACGGAGGGGTCCTGTTGGTGTATAGGTCTTGATAAGGGATTGAATATATACAGGGGCTGATCCTTTAACTGCCTGGTATGCAAGCACCAAAGTTTTAAATTTGATGCGAGCCATAATAGGCAGCCAGTGGAGGTTGCTGAGCAGGAGGGTGACATGTGACTGTCTGGGAACATTGAATACCAGACAGGCTGCAGCATTCTGGATGAGTTGTAGGGGTCTGATGGCAGATGCTGGAAGGCCAGCCAGCAGATAATTGCAATAGTCCAGGCGGGACAGGGCAATTGCTTGAACAAGGAGCTGAGTGGAGTAGGTGGTGAGAAAGGGTCGGATTCTCCGGATGTTGTCCACGAAGAACCTGCACGCCCGGGTCACCGTAGCGATGTTCTTGGAGAAGGATAGCCTGTTGTCCATCACCACTCCAAGGTTTCTTGCACTAGGGGATGAGGTCACTGGGGTATCCCCTAGTGAGATGGAGAAATCAGAGAAGGGAGAGGTTAAAGCAGGGATGAAGATTACCTCCGTTTTACCTGGGTTGAGCTTTAGATGGTGGTTGCCCATCCAGCTCTGGATGTCTCTCAGGCAGGCGGAGATACGGGTAGAGACCTGTGTGTCTGATGGGGGGAAGGAGAGAAAGGAGGGGTCCGAGGACTGAGCCCTGGGGGACTCCTGTAACAAGGGGGCGAGGGGTTGACACTCCTCCAGCCCAGGACACCTGGGAGGACCGGCCAGAGAGATAAGATTTGATCCACTCTAAGGCTGTGCCACAGATCCCTGTAGATGCCAGGGAGGCTAAGAGGATGGAGTGGTTGACCGTGTCAAACACCGCAGAGAAGTCAAGAACAGACAGAGGAGAGAGAGGTTGCTTGTGCAGCCTGAAGGGACTCATTGACAGAGAGGAGTGCAGTCTCCGTCGAGTGGCCAGGTCTGAAGCTGGACTGGTGGGGGTCCAGCAGGTTATTCTGTGAGAGGAAGGAAGAGAGTTGGTTGGAGGCAGCTCGTTCAATGGATTTGGATAGAAAAGGAAGGAGAGATACCAGACGGTAGTTTTGAATGGAGGAGGGGTCTAGAGTGGGTTTCTTTAGGAGCGGGGTGATGTAGGCCCTCTTGAATGATGAGGGAAAGCAGCCAGAGGACAGAGAGGAGTTAACAAGGGAGGTGACAAACGGGAGGATGTCAGGCATGATTGCCTGAAAGAGGTTTGAGGGGATGGGGTCCAGGGCACAAGTAGTAGGGCGGTGGGAGAGCAGGAGGTGAGACACATCAGCATCTGTAAGGGGACAGAAAGAGGAGAAACAGGGGGCAGACAGAAATGGAGGCAGGCATAGAAGTGGTGGTGGTCGCGAAGGTGCTGCGGATATTTGCAACCTTCTCGTCAAAAAATACCGCAAAGTCATCAGCAGTGAGCGAGGACTGAGATGGTGGGGGAGGTGTGCTGAGGAGAGAGGAGAAAATGGAGAACAGTTGACGAGGGTTAGAAGTGGAATTCTGGATTTTTGTTTGGAAGTAATTTATTTTGGCAGTGGTGATAGCGGAGGAGAATTCCGCCAGGAGAGACTGGTAGAAAGACAGGTCCGATGGGTCTTTTGATTTCCTCCACTTCCTCTCAGCTGCACGTAGGCTGGGCCTGGAGGAACGTAGAAGGTCAGAAACCCATGGGCTAGGAGGGGAGGATCGAGCAGGCCGAGGACAGAGAGAGTCAAGGGCTGAGGAGAGAGAGGAAAGCAGCATGGAAGATGCAGAATCAGTGGGTAGTTTGGCGAAGGATTCAAGAGGAGGGAGGGAAGCGGTGACTCTGGGGGCAAGGGAGGAGGGTGATAGAGAGTGGGTCAGAACTAACACTGAGGCAGAACTCACACACACCCACACTGAGCCAGAACTAACACACTCACACTGAGCCAGAACTAACAGACTCACTCTGAGCCAGAACTAACACACTCGCACTGAGCCAGAACTCACACACACCCACACTGAGCCAGAACTAACACACTCACACTGAGCCAGAACTCATACACACCCACACTGAGCCAGAACTAACACACTCACACTGAGCCAGAACTAACACACACTCACACTGAGGCACAACTCATACACTCACACAGAGCCAGAACTCACACTGAGGCAGAACTCACACACTCACACTGAGCCAAAACTCACACACACTCACACTGAGGCACAACTCACACACCCACACAGAGCCAGAACTCACACTGAGGCAGAACTCGCACACACTCACACTGAGCCAGAACTCACACACACCCATACTGAGCCAGAGCTAACACACTCACACTGAGCCAAAACTCACACACTCACACCGAGCCAAAACAGAACTCTCACACTGAGCCAGAACTAACACACACTCACACTGAGCCAAAACTCACGCACTGAGCCACAACTCATGCACTCACACTGAGCCAAAACTCACACACTCACATTGAGCCACAACTCACGCACACACACACTGAGCCAAAACAGAACTCTCACTGAGCCAGAACTAACACACACTCACACTGAGCCAAAACTCACACAAACTCACAGTGAGCCACAACAGAACTCTCACACGTACCTGCCATTCATTATTAATGGGCCCGGTCAGTTTTAGTAAGCCTAAACTTACTAAAGCCTAAACTGCTGCAGGTACTCTTTTTAAAGCTGATCTTTTCCCACCTGAAAATTGAACTGCAGTAAATGTGGCAAGACAGAGCAGTAACATTGGGATTTTTTTGTTTGTTATGAAAAATAAATTGAATTAGGGAAGGTAAGTACATACATTTATGCATATATTTCCCTCCTGTCTTTTAACCTGCAGCAGAGAGGCAGTTAAAAAAATATTTACCTCTTGCTTGAATTTGTCAGTCATGGTAAAGAATACTAGATTGATTGAACAGACCCCTGCTTCAGGCATGTTTAACCATGGGGTATGCATGTGGAAATAAGTCGAATAAGCACATTTCCCAATGAGATCAATAATTCATGAGAGATGTCGTTGTAAGTTGATATTTGATATGTGAGTGAATGACAGAAGCAATGCTGCCTTCCACCCACATCGTTGGGAGGACAATTCCTTGTTCAATGCATTTGGAAATACAGTGCAGTACGTAAATATTTTGACAGTGGTGCAAGTTCAGAACCAATGCAGTTCTTTTGGCTCTGAACTCCAGCGCATTAAAGATTTGAAATTAAACAATGAATATTTGGTTAAAATGCAGACCTCTAATTTGAAGGTATTTAAATCTATATCGGGTGATCCGTGTTGGAATTACATCCCTTTTTATATATACCATTTTAGGGCATCAAAAGTAATCGAACAGTTGGATTCTCAGTTGCTTCTGTTTGGTCAAGTGTATTCAATGACTTCGATAGGTATATGAAAACTTTCAGTATCTAGTCTTGATTCTAGACTTTTGATTGCCTTTGGAGTCGGTAATTGGCATTTGTCAACATGAGGACCAGAGCTGTGCCAATGACAGTCAATTATGAGCCTGAGAAGTAAAAAACAGACAGACATACAGTAGGCCAAATAACAGGCCTACCAAAGAAAACAGTTTGGAACATAGACAAGAAAAGTAATTGTACCACTGTCCAAAAGTACACTGCTGTCAGGACTCGGGACAGAAGAACCATGAGCAGACTCATGGATAATAAATATTATTGATAAACAAGGGGCATATCCAAAACATAATCCAGGGACAGGCAACGCAACACAGAACGAGACAGACCAAAACCAGATCCAAAAACACAGAAAGTCCAAAGCCAGGCAGAATTCAAAAACTAGAAGAAAAAAAAAAAAACAGAGAGAACCAGACAGAATAATCAGGGACAAAGGCATGGGGAAGAGGAGGCTAGAAATGTGGTAGGGAACACAAGGGCAGAACTCAGAAACAGAGACGAACTAGCCACGAGAACTGAAAAAGACAACTAACAAGCAGACAATGACAAACATGATAGAAAGACAGGAAGGAAGTACATATATGGAGTGGGTGGCAGGGACACTAAATGGAGCACAGGTGAAACAAATTAATGAAGTGAAAGAACTGACACTAATGAACGAAAACACTAGAGACTTAGACAGAAAACGGGAACAGATAAACACAGATGGCCAAAAGGGCAGACGTGACAAATGCACTGTACTTTTGAGGAGTATTGTCATGCATTTAAAAATACTGCAAGTATACATGTTTCCCATTCTTTGAAAAGCTGCATTTTCAAATATGGATGGTGCAGTGGGTAGCACTGCCGCCTCACAGCAGGGAGGTCCTGGGTTCGAATCCCTGTCGGCTGGGGCCTCTCGGTGCGGAGTTTGCCTGTTCTCCCCGTGTCTGCGTGGGTTTCCTCCGGGTACTCCGGTTTCCTCCCACAGTCCAAAGATATGCAGGTTAGGCTGATTGGAGAGTCTAAATTGCCAGTAGGTATGAGTGTGTCAGTGCATGTTGTGTGTTCCCTGTGATGGACTGGCGACCTGTCCAAGGTGTATTCCTGCTGTTTGCCCAATGTATGCTGGGATAGGCTCCAGCCCCCCTGTGACCCTGTTCAGGATAAGTGGGTTAGGATAATGAATTAATTCATTTTGAAATGCAACCTTGTTTGTACATCACAACATAAGACACAGTCGTGGTTAAACTACCAACAATAAACAAATATCACATTTAACATGGATATTCAGACAGTAATTTACAAGAGGACATTAATTCACTGTAGTGGAAAAGCCTGGTTACATTAAAAACATGAGGGTGTCATGAGGGCTTGATGGACAGTGAGGAGCTGTCTGGTCTGAAGACCCGGCCACCTATGCTGAATAGGTAGTCCACAGGAGCACAGGATGCCACCATTTGCATCTATTCAGCAGCTATTCTACTCAGCGTTGGTCTGCAAGTACTGAAGTGGGTCAGCAGTGGGAGGGAGAGACTGTGGAGAGGTACTTCTCAACCTAGAATAGAATACAATAGAATAGATTCGATCTTTATTTGCCACCAAAAGGCGTTCGATGCATAAAGCACAGAATCATTCATAAGATGAGTCACGTGTGACGGCTCCATGCTTCAGATAAAGAATTTGACCTTCTCAGTTTGTCACCACACATTAAAAGCACAGAATGAGAGCTACAAAACGAAGTTACACTTGGAGAAATGTAATAAATATTTCTGGAGATTTTACTTCTTGAACGTTGTTTTGCAAAAAAAAAAAAAAGCAACATTCAAGAAGAAACAGTTTGAGACTTCGTGAATTTTCGCTGTTCTCATCATAAAATACACAGGATGTAACGGTCACCCAAACACAGACCACAGTATTAAAAAAAACCATTGTCTTCATTCAAGGGTAAAAAATTACAGGCTTACACACAATCAGCACTGACAAAGGTGAATCAGACTGGGGTTTAAATACACTGAGGAATGAGACAACCTAGGCGGGGCATGGGAGTGAGGGAGGTCTAACAAATATACATCAGGTGAGAGACATGAAAGGGCATTAATACAGTAATGAGGGAGGAACGAAGACGCGGGACTGGATTCACATAGACTCACATGTAATAAAACGGCTCCGGATTAGGTAGTAGACAATTAAGACTTAAGAAATGCAGTGATAGTTAGAGAACTATCACGTTGCAGAATTAAGGCAGGCACTGATTGGACAGGGAGCTTCAGAGCAGTGCAAAAATAGGGAGGATGCTTATATGTTAGCTATGTGATTAAACTATGAATACCCAAAACTAGTGAATGTTAGTTAGTTAGTCAGGCAAACATATTAGTGTGTTAATATAATTAATAATGTAAATTCTATGTTAGTTGGAATTAATAGATGAATCAAACATGAATAATGTTATATTTTTTACTTGGAATGCTTATCTGTGACATTGACAAAACATTTTTTAACTCATTATGCATTATAAAGTTCAGCAATAGCTAGAACTCATGCAAGCGGGTATCCTTATAATGATGCACTATAATGTATAATGTATTTTGGCATATTATTATTATTGTGTATAGTAGCATTTAGGAGAATGAAGTACTGCAGACGTTTTGTCCGCCTACTCGCCTTCATTTTAAAAGCTACTGGGCTTTCCCATTTCCCATAAGGACCATTTCTCATTTTCTCAGAATGGCTGCCAGTAAAAACTTTTTGGTAGCATTTACAGTTTTCTTTCCAAGTTGCTTTGACATGATGTGCACAACGGAGATCCAATGTTTTCCACTGGGCAAGTGGGCAGTTGGGCTGATTTGCACAATGATTAGATGGCAGCGCAAATGTTTTTAAGAGCATGGACAGAAATGTGCCAAATTGTCTGAGAACTATAAGCAGCTCTACTATAGCCTCCATAACAGATTATATTTTATTGGGAATTGGTCAGAGTCATGAGTATAAAGTTTCTTGATGAGAAAATAAAGATATATTAATTACAATAAATGCAGAATTGCTGACACTGTTGATTGTGAGAAACTCAAACAAGATATTGGTAACAGGACCACTTCCTCACAATGCCTGCTGGCTGGGTGTTCTGCCACAAATAAATCAGACAAAATCACCCTGCATGGACTGAAGCTATGGAGCCAACGGCACCCCAAATACCCCGAAAAAAGAGCCGTCACTTGATAAACACCATTATATTATGGCCACGGCTAACGCATGAAGCCTACTACAAACCAGAATTTTTTGCAAGTTGCTTCCTCGAAATAGTGAAACCTGTTCCACGCCCACAAACACAATGAGAAGAGAGAACCACGCTTAGCTTCTAGGTAACATTTGGCATTGCTTACTCTATAATTGCTTGTGCTGATTACCATTTCAGAAAATCTTGTATTCAGGCATATTTTTGTTTGGCCACTGTAAGCTTTTCCGCACAGGCAAATCAACATGAAGACCATGGGCTCATTCCAATCCCTTATTTTTCACCTCTTTTTCCTTTTCTTTTCTCCTTTTCTTGCCCCTAGCTCAACCCATTGGGAGAGGCTAGGAAAAGACGAAAGAAAAATAAGTAAAGACGGGGAAGTTGGATAAACGTGAATTAGGTAAATAGATTCAATTGTGAGTTTAAAGCCACGTCAGTTACAGAGGTGGATACACAGGTCTGTTTTTGCTGCTGCTAAATGTTCTACAGCCACTGAGCCACAGACATCCCTGACCTTTACCCGCCAAAGAAATCTGTGGGTATGTATCACTTTATATCTTTTTCCCAAATAAATCTGGATTCTTATAAAGATGCATTGACTGAATGTGTTGCTTTTGACTGGGGACATATATGTTTGGGGTCATATACAGTGCATCCGGAAAGTATTCACAGCGCTTCACTTTTCCCAAATTTTGTTATGTTACAGCCTTATTCCAAAATGGAATAAATTCATTTTTTTCCTCAAAATTCTACACAGAACACACCATAATGATAACATGAAATACGTTTTTTTTTTTTTTTTTTTTTTAATTTATGAAAAATAAAAAACCAAGAAATCACATGTACATAAGTATTCACAGCCTTTGCTCAATACTTTGTTGATGCACCTTTGGCAGCAATTACAGCCTCAAGTCTTTTTGAATATGATGCCACACGCTTGGCACACTTATCTTTGGGCAGTTTCGCCGATTCCTCTTTGCAGCACCTCTCAAGCTCCATCAGGTTGGATGGGGAGCGTTGGTGCACAGCCATTTTCAGATCTCTCCATAGATGTTCAATCGGATTCAAGTCTGGGCTCTTGTTGGGCCACTCAAGGACATTCACAGAGTTGTCCTGAAGCCACTCCTTCGATATCTTGGCAGTGTGCTTAGGGTCGTTGTCCTGCTGAAAGATGAACCGTCACCCCAGTCTGAGGTCAAGAGCAGGTTTTCATCCAGGATGTCTCTGTACATTGCTGCATTCATCTTCCCCTCAATCCTGACTAGTCTCCCAGTTCCTGCCGCTGAAAAACATCCCCACAGCATGATGCTGCCACCACCATGCTTCACTGTAGGGATGGCCATGTGCCTTTTACTAAGGAGTGGCTTCCGTCTGGCCACTCTACCATACAGGTCTGATTGGTGGATAGCTGCAGAGATGGTTGTCCTTCTGGAAGGTTCTCCTCTCTCCACAGAGGAACGCTGGAGCTCTGACAGAGTGACCATCGGGTTCTTGGTCACCTCCCTGACTAAGGCCCTTCTCCCCCGATTGCTCAGTTTAGACGGGCGGCCAGCTCTAGGAAGAGTCCTGGTGGTTCCGAACTTCTTCCATTTACGGATGATGGAGGCCACTGTGCTCATTGGGACCTTCAAAGCAGCAGAAATTTTTCTGTACCCTTCCCCAGATTTGTGCCTCGAGACAATCCTGTCTCGGAGGTCTACAGACAATTCCTTTGACTTCATGCTTGGTTTGTGCTCCGACATGCACTTTCAACTGTGGGACCTTATATAGACGTGTCCAATCAACTGAATTTACCACAGGTGGACTCCAATTAAGCTGTAGAAACATCTCAAGGTTGATCAGTGGAAACAGGATGCACCTGACCTCAATTTTGAGCTTCATGGCATAGGCTGTGAATACTTATGTACATGTGATTTCTTAGTTTTTTATTTTTAATAAATTTGCAAAAATCTCAAAAAAAACTTTTTTCACGTTGTCATAATGGGGTATTGTGTGTAGAATTTGGAGGGAAAAAATGAATTTAATCAATTTTGGAATAAGGCTGTAACAAAATGTGGAAAAAGTGAAGCGCTGTGAATACTTTCCGGATGCACTGTATGTGTCCATTTTCTCCTTATGGTGGTTTAATAATGGCCAGTGCAAATCCAACAATATCAAACATATGAAAACATAAATAACTGAAATTTCACAAACAGTAATACGTACATCTTCGCCATGTTCGCGAAATCCTTGAGTTCATACTTCCTCATCTGCTCCTGAATCATTTCCCCAAATCCGTGTCAGCATGGGTCGAATTTGCTTTAGCCTTGCGAATAAGCCAGGAAAAATAATCATTCTAATAACCGGATGAAAAGAAAACGTACGACTCGAATGCCTGTATACTACTGCGTAACGTTATAGAAGACTGCTTAAAGTCTTAAAAAAACATTCTGGGGGTTACGCTCAGCCCCCAGCCGCAATTCAAATTTTACAGTTGTACACGCCGTTGGAAAGCTTAGGTAAACAAGGGGCGGCACGGTGGCACAGTGGGTAGCGTCATTGCCTCACAGCAAGAAGGTTGTGCCATCGTTCATGTTCTCCCTGTGTCTGCATGGGTTTCCTCCGGGTACTCCGGTTTCCTCGCGTAGTCCAAAGACATGCAGTTTAGGTTCATTGGAGAGTCTAAATTGCCCCTTGGTGTGCTCCTGCCATTGCCCTCGACCAAGCCACCGGCATCGGACTTGGTCCCCAAGCACCGTACTATGGCTGCCCAATGCTCCTAGGTAACGAGGATGGGTTAAATTCAGAGAATACATTTCATCTAATCTAATCTGAAAGAGGTTGCAATCAAACAGAATGAAGTGAAAATATTTGACCATCGTGTTATTAGCAACTGGGGAGTGACATCTGGCCAATGTGAATTATTCATTCCATATTTTGTCACAGATATTGATAAGAGCATGACGTGGTATAGCCACACAATAATTCCTCGTGTTTATTCTCTGTTCAGTGAGCAGCCTTGTACACCGCTGTGTTGGAATACCTTTGGGCCATTTTTGGGCAGGGGATGCTTGTCAACTGGCTGAACTATGCACTTTGACGCCCCGTATTTGATTTACTTCTTAAATGAAAATGGATTATATTTAAATGTTTTATATTTCCCAAATAGTCATTGCTCTTGCTGCCCGGCCTGAGACCCCCTACATTACCTTCAAGGACCCATGCATGTGATTATTTTAAAGTTATTTTTCTTATGACCGATATCAGCCACAGCAGGAAGGCATTATGTGACTCTTTAAAGAAAAAAAAGAATTTCACCTCATCGAAGAACAAAGGCATAATTAATAACAAAGGGACTTGAAAAGTACATGAAAAGCCTTGCACTGTGTGCTTGAAAGGAAAGGAAAACACTTATTTTCACAAGTGAAAATCCCTATCCCTCTTGTCTAACAAAAAATAATAATAATAATTCACTTTTGATGACTGTATGTGGTACGGATGGTGCAGTGGGTAGCACTGCCACCTCACAGCAAGGAGGTCCTGGGTTTGAATCTGTGTGGGGGCCTCTCTGTGTGGAGTTTGCATGTTCTCCCCGTGTCCGCGTGGGTTTCCTCCGGGTACTCCGGTTTCCTCCCACAGTCCAAAGACATGCAGGCTGGGCTGATTGGAGAGTCTAAATTGCCCATAGGTATGAGTGTGTGTGCCCTGCAATGGACTGGCGACCTGTCCAGGGTGTATTCCTGCCTTTCGCCCAATGTATGCTGGGATAGGCTCCAGCCCCCCTGCGACCCTGTTCAGGATAAGCAGGATAGGATAATAAATTAATTAATTAATTAATTAATGACTGTATGTTGTTTAGAACAGCACTTCATGTGTATTTTACTAGTTATGGAAGAACCTATGAACTTGTAAGTCGCTTTGCATTAAAAGGGTCTGTTAAATGACTAAAATGTAAATGAAATGTAAAATCATCACATCACGCTAAATTAAGGCAGAAACCAGAAAGAAATGGTATGGATTTTTTGAGGATATGTTGCTTGACAAAGACAAGACATTTTGGAAGGATCAAATATATTTAAGAAAATAAAAGATATCAATATCCGTCCTCTCTTCCTTTGGACATAAAACAGGTGTCACTAATTCAGGGACGCAACTTGCAAACAATGTTATCTCAAAGAGAACTGTTCACAGTTCACAGACTGACTTCTCAGTGAATTAAGGCCTGTTGCAACTCATAATGTAATAATGTTGGTGGTAGCAGTTTGTGTTTGTTTGGGGTGGTTTGTGGTCACTTGGAGTTGTGTGAGATACTTGGGGGGGGGGGGGGGGGTAATTTTTGTGGTTTGAATAGAAGATCCAAACTGTCAAACGACAGTTTTTTTCTGTTTAAGTTCAGTGTGTTGCCATCTCCATGACTTCATAGTTGACTCTGTGTAGTGCCGGGATCAAACTACACGAATTCAGTGCGATTTCGATTTTTTTGTCACCGCCGACAGATTTCCAGAATCGGGCCTGAATGTGAACATTGGGAACGGCGAACAGGCGTCTTTACCCCATGTAGTGTGACGTAATCCAAGATCACAGGACGGCCCATGACATATTTTAGGCCTTTTTTCAGCTTTATTGGACAGTATAGTGGAGAGAGACAGGAAGAATAGGAGCGAGAGAGAGAGAGGGAACAACTGTGTAGTTTGACACTTCTGACAATGGTCAATGACGTGCTCATTGACCGTCCAAGACCATTAGGCTGACAGAGTGCTCTCTGGTGCACATAGGTAAACATGGCGAAGAGGAAGATAAATGCTGCTGTTGCTGCTGTCGGGTGGAACACAGAAACCAAGCAAATGTTCGTTGAGCAGCAGCAACAATACCCCGGCCTTTCTGATGTTCCGTCGAGGGAGTGCCATGACCAAGTCAAAAAGGAGAACCGTGGGTGAAAAATAGCAAAACACAAGACCGCTAGCCTCACACATAGTGCTTCTGTGGCTAACATTGATCATTTCTTGACCCTCCTCCCCGACGACCCACGAAGTCGCGCAAGATCGTGCTGACATTAGATGACGTGATGACAGCAGCATACGATGATTGGCCAGGGTCATACTTATAGTGTTGCCCAGACACAGCAAGAATTCACGCCACTATGATTTCCTAATTTTACATGGTGACCATCGTGAAAAATATTGTGTAGTCTGATCCCGGCATTAGACTAAAGAAGAGTAGCGCGTTTTTTGAGGAAGCTGCTTTAATCGGAATACACGACAGGGCAGCGGAGCAGCTGAGTGCGTATGGCCATTTCAGAGAACCAGAGATGTGTCTGGAGGCCGTTGGTAAGTTCCCTGACCTTTCTGGAGGTGCTACACAGCGGTCTAGTATAACCAAATGCCTAGAGTGCATCTGTCACTGTCTGGCACAGTGTGACTCTCCAGTACAATGGCTTGCAGCACATAACGACTCTGCCTCTTTTATTATTTTCTGCATTCTCGGAGAGCCTGCATTCCATATGAACAGGGCCATCTCATTCAGGAAGCGCGGGAGGAGTGTGATGACATCACAAGTCTGCAGTGTCAGGGGGCAGATAAAGTGAAGAAGGTTCAAACCGCATCGCCTTGGAAACAAGAGCATAAGGTATGATATAGATTCAATTCTCGAGTGTAAGGCATCTATTTGGAGTTTGGGAGGAATTACCACTGCGAGGTACTTTAATTTGTTACATAATCGATAACAGACTGTGTTTCATTATTTAGTCTGAACCTGTTGGTGTAATTTTCTGTTTTTCCAGACGATGAAACTTAAATCGTAAAAAAAACTGCTAACATTTCAGTAGTATACTTTTGCAGTTGAACTACTCTGATGTAGTTCTGATTATTTCCCATTCAGTGTTATTAAATGATGAGTAGGTCAGCATGCGGCTAACCAGCATAGCTGGAGCAATTTATCTTCAGTTGTGTAAATGAAATCCATTATAAGAAACTGCACATTTTAAGCTTTGATGTGGAAAGTACAACAAACAAGTCACCTTAACACTGGCCATGGGCAAGGTGTGAAATATAATCAAAACACAACAAGTGTGAGAATTGGAAAATGTTTTTTATAAAGCTCCTGTCCTCTGTATTCCACTGCTTCTTCAAAATGGTTTGAAGGAGCTGCACATTGGTGATGTTCAGAACAGAGAATGTAAATTGCTATGATTCTCAATCACTAAACTTGTGTTTTGGACACATTGCAGTATAATTTTTTGTCTCATTCTGAATGGTTCAATTTTAAAGATGTTATTGTGTTAGGGCAACAGTGTGCCTGACATATCTATTTTTATATGCCGATATTCATTTTGGATTCACAATGTTATTTTGAGCCTAAAATGTGCCGTTTCCTGTGAAGAGGGCTGTAAACGCTCAATTGAGGAAAATGAGTCCTTCATAAAAAAACTGAAATAGAATGAGTATCTCTTTTCTTTGCCAATCAACTACCTGACCCCGGTAGCTGTAAAATTTTAGATGTGCTCACTCTATCTTCTCTTTCCTCAGGAGAGCCTTGTGTCCCTCCCTGTAAGAACCTAATATTCTTACATTAACACACAGATACAGTACAGTAATGTAGAAAAATCACACAAAAACATAAAAATATATTACCTGCAGATGATTATACACACATTATGGGCTGGTTGTAATGTAATACTGCGTTTGGCAAACTTTCAACATATTAATCGCAATGATGTAGGTGGGAATAACTCCTGTGTTTAATATAAGAATTATATTTGCATTGTTATGCCCCCTCTCAGCGACATTTCATTACCTTTATGATTTGAAAATATGTGCCAGTACTGTACCTGTCAATCAAGAAATATGCAAGTCAATACAGTGGCCTTACATTTAAACCTTTATCCTGAGTGCCTGATCTATGTTTCCCTTCACTCAAGCTCAAAACTCAAAGTCTTTTTACTATGATGCCTGGGATTTTGGTTGAATGGTTGATGGGTATTTTATTACAACACCATAGTGTTTGCCTGGCATCACTTTATTATTTACCGCCACAAAAAACCTTGAATAAACCATGTATATTTGGTTAGTTTACTTCCCAATGAACCTAAGTAACAACAGGCAAGTCCCTGGTAAAACCTGGGAATACCAGGAGTTTTATGTATGGTTTCCAGCCGGGACAGTTTTTGGTGCTTGACCCTTAATGTGGCAAAAATCTTTTTGCATATGAAAAAATGCCATATTTGAGACATATAGTAAATGGTTGCCATTCATATAGTGCCTTTATCCACCTATACACTGTACAAATGATGCTTCCCATTCACCCATTCATACACACCTTCACACACCAATGGCGATTGGTTGCCTTGCAAGGCACCAACCAGCTCGCCAGGAGCAATTGGGGGTTAGGTGTCTTGCTCAGGGACACTGACACACACAGGGCAAGATCAAACCAGCAACCCTCCGACTGCTCTTACCTCCTGAGCTAATGTCACCCCATAATGCATTCACATATTCCAATTTTAAGTTAGTGAAGGGCCCGCCATTCCTGCACTGTATGGAAACGTACACATGGAAACCACACAAACTTAGACAAACACTTTAGAAGAAACAAGTGTGTAACAAGTTTGTATGACACATACTTTCAGCAGTGACGCAGAAGAGGTTGAGCACAGTCTTCATCTGCAGTACAATAGTACCTTATCCGACAACAATATTCTCTCTCTTTAGTTTTTTCTTTGTCCTTGTTTTCTCTTACTATCCATTTTCTGTTGTCTGTATCTTCTCTCTGAGTGGACGTGCTCATGGGAACTGAGTATAGAATAGACCTGTTATGACCGCCAGTCACTGTGGGTGGTCGTAGATTGCCACTTTAAGAATGCCGCTTAACGGCTCCAGATGTCCTGTGGCATGGACTGCCACTGAGGACCATGGGGGAGACATAACCGGACATCGCATTGTGCAGTAATTTTCACTGGACAGGAAAGCCCTTACGCGATCGCTCAGTAGAGCCTCTTTAGGTAATTTGGCAGCACCTGTCAGGACTGGTTGACAGGAGAACCAAGCACAGACTGAGGGACGAAGAGAAATGGCAGGCTTTAATAACACCAGGCAGAGCAAACAGATGTAACATGGGGCATCAGGGGCGTAATCGTACAAACAGGCAGAGTAACAGGTAAGCAGTCCAAGAAAGGAGCGACGATACAAAAACAGCAATCCAAGAATCAGAATCCAAAAAGGATTAAACTAAACAGAAGAGAAACCACACAGGTAACAGGATGGGGGAAATGGAGGCTGGGACAGAACAGATCAAGCATGACAGAATGACTAAACCAGGGGTGCACAGCAAGTGCTGCTTCAACTTCTGCTCTATAATTATTTAATAAGATAAATAATATCTTGATCAAACATTTGTATATGCTACAGCAGCAGACTGCAAGTGATTTTACTGTGCTCAAGTACAGGAGTGAACCAACATAATTTATAAAGCTGTCAGAAAAGTAATTAAGGTAATTGGTTGGAACGAAAATCAGCACTCCTTGACTAAACTGATGAACTAGCAAGGAACAGAACAAACAGGCAGGTATAAATACACAGGTATATGACTAAACAAGGAACAGGTGGGATTGGCTGGTGAAAAGATAACGAGAATCACGTGAAAAGAATAAATGAATAAGCAGACTAAAAGGACTACGGAAAGAGGGAGAGGACAAGAGACACGAATACAGTGCGCGGAACAGGAAATGATAAGAACGGGGAGCGCGGGGTAAAAGCACAGGGAATACACAGAAAGCAGGAGGAGTGACGGAAAAGGGGGAACGTGCCAGACGGCCCGGATGCATCAGCCATGCGGGCCACCGGCACAGCGTCCACGGGGGTCGCTGGCAGATAGCGACGTGAAAAAGAAACAGGAGGATTTCCGCATGAAACAACCGTGTCTCCCACATTGAGGTGGTAAACAAAAGAAATGACAAAAAAATGGAAGGACACGACTTCACTGCTGCGAGTGTTTGAGGAAACACGCCCGGCCAGTGCGGATGCGGGTTATGTGCGAGCGAGCTTTACAGTTCCCCTTGGGCTAGAGCCCGTCAGCCTGTCTGGAGAGTGTAACGCGTCTGAATGCCTAACTGTTGCAGGGAAGCAAGAGGGGCTCACGAGAGCTGCTTGCTACACGGACAGACAATGTAAGAACATGTTGTGGTATGTTTTTGGGTCACCCCCACAGGTGTCCTTGTTCATGCATAATTCATAATTTGTGAAAAATAAGTGCTGTGTTCTAACCTGACGTGATCAAACAGCCTCGTTCTCCCTGCATGGGACCTGAACACACTCCATGCTCACTGGAACAACAAAACAATGCGTCAAGGGAATACATTAGACAGGTGGGATGGTAAGATGTGGAGCGCTGATAATTAGCAAGTTGGATACACAGCTCTGCTGTCTTGGTTTTGGGCTTGCTGTTGATGACAGGAATATTTATAATAAAAATAAACAATTGCATTTCTAAATTAACTAAACCCTAGGACAAGCTAACCACACACATGCACACACTTTCTCACTCACACGCAAACACACTGATAATCTCTCTCACACACGCACACACCGACACACCTGCACACACAGACTCTTTCTCTCACACACAGATACACGCGCGCACACTCTCTCTCTCTCTCTCTCTCTCTCTCTCTCTCTCTCTGTCTCTCACTCACACACACAAACACACACACACAGAATACACAGGCTCAAACGCAAGACACAAGCGCACACAAAAGGACGATAAAACGGTAGACTGAAAGGTCTAGAAATGCATTAATATTGAAGGGGAGTGGGGAGCGCTGTTGCAGCGGGACAGCACTTAGGTGATTACACTCGTCTCAGTGCGCCTAAACTGATCACAGCCACGGAATCAAGTCCTATTAGCTATTAGAATATCAATGAGGTGGGATTCAACACTTAAGCCTGCAATTGAAAGTGTACAGTATGTGTGTGCACACACACATACATTTTCAATTGCAGGCCTAAGTGTTGAATCCAATCTTATTTATATTCTAGTAGTGTGTGGGTGTGTGCGTTCACATGTGTGTATGCCATATAATGTGCCTGCTTCCCTTTGTGTGCAGGCTTCAGTGAGTGTGTGTTTGTGTATTGTAGTATGACTCTATCCACAGTAACTTGAACAAACACAGTATCTGTATAAAAACTAACTATGTTTTCATTGTCATATTTTGTCATAAGTTTTGATAAGTGCTATAGTATTTAAAAAAAGGTTACAAATGCAATACGTAATGATCCTTCACCATACAATATAAGGCTGCCTAGGCTACATGAGGCAGAATCAAAACTTCACAAAACTGACAATTAGCAACATTCCAATCCAATGATACACATATATTTGCTGATAGCACGAAAAAAACAAAGCTGGCGATAATAAGATAATAAAAGATCATCTTTAACGCATGCTCACCATCATCTGCAGTGCTTAAAAAAGCTAAATGTGTGACCGATTTATAAGCTTTAAATTATGCTTCCACAATGAGTAGCCTACACTATACACCGCTATTTGAGTGTTACATCTGTTGCCTTGAGGAGAGGTACCTAGACAACTCAGGTGATCTGTAACTAAGTGCAAAGCAAAAATAAATGCTTAACAAAATAATAAAACAGCTTAATTTTCAGCTTCTTATAATGTCAAATTAGTAAGCCTTGCTTAATGAGTCTGCCTTCCTCTGTTATGTTCCTGTGTTCTGTGTGTTAGTTTATCATTGTTTATTATCATTATTCTTGTAATTTATAATTTTTCATATTTCATGGCTGGTGTTCTGTTTACAGTCATTAGTTTGCACTCATCTTCCCCTGTGATGTCTGAGTCTGAATGTTTACGAGCCCAGTCACTCCCTTGTCTGCGTGCCCCACTATTCGGGTGTTTACGGTAGTTCCGGGGTTCAATCTTCCTTCCAATCTTGCATTCCTTACTTCCTGCTTTCTTTCCATTTCATGTTTGTTCATAGCACTAATATACTAATCCCAACTAACATAGAATTTGTACAGTACTAATTATACTAACACACTAATATGTCTGTCAAACTAACAAACTAACATTCACTAGTTTTGGGTATTTGTAATTTAAATCACTTAACTAACTTACTAACGCATCTCCAGTTTCAACTATGTTCTGTAACTCCGCCTCCCAATTCTATCACTGATTAATTGCTTAGTTTCAGCAAAGTATTCGCACCTGTCTCTCTGTATCTCTGCATCTCCTGATTCTCTGCAATTGTCCACTCTCTAGTCCGGAGCTGTTTGTATTACATGTGTGTCTTTGTGAATCCAGTCCGTGTTTTCGTTACCCCCTTGTTATTGTCCTATTACCTTTTCCTGTGTCTCACCTGATGTTTATTTGTTAGACCGCTCTCACTCCCATGCCCCGCCTAGTTTGTCTCATTCCCCTGTGTATTTATACCTGTCCTTTTCAGTTGCACGCGGCTAGTTCGTCTTGTCCTGTTTTAAGTCCTGAGCCCTTCATCCCTTTCCCCAGTTCTAGCCTCCTTGTTTCCTTGCCCTTGTTTCCTAGTCCTTGCCTTTGTGTATTTTTGTGGATTTCCTGTTTTGGCCCCTGCCTGCTTCCCTGGACTATTCTTTGTGTGTTGTGGATTTCTGTACCTCTGCCTTATTGGATTGACCCCCTGGTTTTTGACCCTGGCCTGCTTTTTGACTACACTCTGTCTGCCCCTTCACCTAGTAAACCTGCCATTTTCCACACCCCTGTGTCTGCTTCTGGTTCCTCTGTCCCCCCCCCGCCGTAACATCCTCACTCTCGGTCTGGCGATGAGGTCTCATCTGGGTTTGAAGCTATAGTTTCATAACGTTGTGAGCAGGACGAGGCATGGCTTTGGACCGGCTGTCTCAGGGAGTGTGCCACTGCCCACTTGTCAGAGTAACGATGACATCCAAATTATCCAGAGAAATTGGATACTTTTATGCACTTGCTTACATCGGCAGCGAGAATCTTTTAACGGCGGGCCGCCGCCACTGAATGGAGTGGAAACACTGATCATTATTATTATTATTCTTTTTGGGGCAAATATAAAAGTGTAATTCAGTCATCCATACAATTTCAGCAAGGTGACATGTAATATTTTCTAATTTATTTCAGGTAAGTGGTGGCTCTTATTATTATTATTTTTGGGTCAGGGAACATCAAAACCACTCACGTCAACACAACTTCCCACAGACAGCTGCTACAGCTTAAATACACAGTTCCTTCCCAGAGAGGTCCGAATACATACATACTGTTACTTCCCACACCAATCCAAATAAACACTGTTACTTCCTACAGCAGTCCAAATAAACAGTTACTTCCCACAGGAGTGCAAATACACAGTTACTTCCTACCGGAGTCAAAATACACACTGCTACTTCCCACAGCATTCCAAATACATGCTGTTACTTTCCAAAGCAGTCCAAATACATACTGTTACTTCCCACATGAGTCCAGATACACACTGTCACTTCCCGCAGAGTTCCAAATCTACAATGTTACTTCCCACAGGGGGGCAAATAAACACTGTTACTTCCCACTGCAGCCCAAATACACAGTTTATTTAGAAAACATTTTTAGGTTCACACAAAATTGCTTAGTGACCCCATTCCCGGTTTCATCCTAGAGGGCGTGGGTGACAAGGTATAAATATAAACGAGGTGCCACAGACCCTCAGGGGGGTGGCGGGGGAGGATGTGAATGCATTTAGCAGGGTTGACAAGTTATCACAGAAAGCCAGGGTGACATTTTTCATGATGTCTCTTCCATTAATCATCTTCTTATATTGCCTTTCTTATCACATTTTAAATATGAGCATAATTGTTTGATGTGGATGTCATGTGGAGATGTTTCTTGCTGCTGCCCCCCATCACCTGGCCTGTTATTACCACACTTTACCACATCAGAATAACCAAAAATGACAACCAGTTACTGCCCAGTGGCTCTCTCTCTCTCTCTTCCTCCCTGGAGCACGAAGGGAAAGGAGCCCGCTTTTAAATAAAGCGATCTCCTTCAGAAGATAGATAGGTCGATAGACAGAGAGACAGATAGATTTATATATGGCTTTTCTAGACACTCAAAGCACTTTACGGTGACGAGGGGGAAACTCGCCTCAACCGCCAATGTGTAGCTCCTGGGTGATGCACAGCTGCCATTTTGTGCCAGAACGCTCACCACGCACCAGCTGACAGGGAGAGGGAAGATGAGGGACAGAACACTTGTTATTTATTTCTCAGCCATGCAGATTAGACCCCTTAAGGCCACACTCAATCATTCATAAATATGATTTGAACTGATTGAATTATCTTTGGGGAAGAGAGAGAAATTCGATACGATTACTCTCAGATTGAGTATGCTGGTTCCTCCCCTTCCTGGCTATTGATCCCTGTACGCCAGGAACCACAGACTCTGTTACTCAAAGTCTCCAGTCCGCTGCTTTTTGATGGGTTGCAGCACTTAATTATGTTCGGGGTCTATTTGACCACATTCAGTGTTTGACATCTATTAAAACCCTGGCCCTCGAATGAAGGGGAATTTTAGATGCCTCATAAACACAAACGTGAACGTGAGTTCTTGTTCACTGATCTGAAGTCAGTTTGTTGGAACAGAGTGAGCGAGCAGCTTTGGGCTGAGCTGTTTTCTCTGAATCTAATCACTGTTCAGAGAACACTTATACGTCTCAGTAGGGCTCCTGCACTGCTTATTGTAACAAAAGGCCATACAAATTGACTTTAACTGCAGTCGATTCTCTTACACGCACACACACTCACATGCAAATATACAATCAGTGAGCACTTTATTACAAATTTTTTAGACTTATTAAGTCTTCAGCTGCTTAGAGTTTTGTGTTGTGTGTTCAGAGATGCTCTTCTGCATACCACTGTTGCAATGGGTAGTTATTTGCGTTACTGTCAGCTTCGACCAGTCTGGCCCAGGAATTGCTGATCACTGGATGGTTTTTGTTTTTTGCACAATTTTCTGCAAACTCTAGAGACTGTTGTGTGTGAAAATCCCAGGAGATCAGTTTCTGAGATTCTTAATCCACCCTGTCTGGCACCAACAATCATTCCACAGTCAAAGTCACATTTCTTCGCCATTCTGACATTCAGTCTGAAAAACAGCTGAACCTCTTGACCACGTCTGCATGCTTTTATCCATTTAGTTGCTGCCACATGATTGACTGATTAAATGTTTGTATTAAAGGTACAATATGTAATTTTGGACTTCTAATGGTCAAGAGAGGAATTGTAGCAACAAACACCCTCAAACACATTCACACAAACCACCAGGTGTTACGGACACACCTATTTTACTTTGCGGTAACTTAGTGGCCTATAGCGAGTGGAAGCTGGTGTACGCGGAATGCTACATCAGTTTACCACTGCAAACCACAGCAACAAACTTTTCAACCCGGAAAAAAGGACCAGTGAACATCTTTTCAGCAACTGAACGGACCAGACGACAATGCGCACCCCACGGGAACATCCCAGCTCTGCGCATCTGCCTAGGACAACGATTAACAGCACCATCGCGGCTCCTACAAGGACAGCACATCTTTTGGATCCAATGCGTATGGACTCAGTAAGGCAACAAACATTCAGGCATAGCCAGTGTTTAGCTTAGTCTTAACTGTTATTGTGAATCTGTGTTTCTATATTTGCTTTGTCTTATCATTTGAATGCATTCTGTTATATATGTACGTGAATTGATTCGCCGTCTTTCGCGCATATATAGAGTAAACTACGCAAGTAGTCGCTCTTCTCACAGCTAACACTTATACTCTTTAACACACCCAGAACCCAAGCTAGCTACTCCCTCCTTTCCTTTGTCCAAGGAACACGTGCGCTTCCGCGCGCACACACACGTATCTACTACCTTACCCTACTAACTTACCCTACTAACTTCCCATTAGTTCATCTGTTCTGTGTTTGTACATTTGTTTAATAAATATATTTAACCAAACCCAGGGTCTGTTTTGGCATCACATAGACATGAGAGCCGAGTTAAAGCAGTCTTTCAAAGAACTCCCAACATTCAGGTTATCGGTATGTTTTAATCATTGATATTGGTTATTTTAATTCATTAAAATACTAAATTTGTGGTTAGATATTTCTGATAACAGTAATTTTCTAAGACTTTTTGCCGTTATACTGCTACACTATATTAATGGGCGCCCCGGTATCGTAGAGAGTAAAATCCCTATGTTATTTGGCGGCCCGTGCAAGGATCTACACAATAAATAATTCTGAATGGGTTTTTCCTGTGAAGACTGCATTTGTGTTAGAAAACCAACATGAAGACCAGAGAACTGTTTTGGGAGAAATGCAAGCCATTTTGAAGCTTAGAACAAATCATTGCACAAGCATTGGGGATAGCTTGTACAACGACTTTGAATGTCCTGAAAAGGAAAGAAACCACTGGCGTACAGGTTGACCAAGGAAAACAACAACAGTTGATGACGGAAACATTGTGAAAGCTGTGAAGAGAAACAGTTGAGCCACAAAAGTTCTGGAACAAAGTTTTATGGAGTGATGAGACCAAGATTAACCTCTACCAAAGTGATGGATAGGCCAAAGTCTGGAGAAAGAAGGGATATGCTCATGGTCCAAAAGATACAAGCTCATCTGTGAAGCACAATGGAGGAAGTGTCATGGCTTGGGCTTGCATGGCTGCTACTGGTGGGCTCACTAATCTTTATTGATGATGTGACTCATGACTTTAGCAGCAGGATGAATTCAGAAGTCTGCAAAAACATTCTGCTTGCCAACTTACAGAAAATTATGTGCAATCACCAGACCTTAACTTAACCCCGCAAAGAAGAATGCAACAGTTTGGTGATGTCAATGGGTTGCAGGCTAGATGCAGTTATTGCGAGCAATGAATATGCTACCAAATATTATGTGTTATTTACTTTAATTTACTTAAATACTCTCTGTTCCAATACTTTTGCTCGCCTAAAAATGTCTGATACCAAAGATACAAAAGTACTTTAACACATCTTGGTGTAAGTACCAGGAAATAACAGCTGAAATCTCTTTTTTCGTGTTCATCTTTTTATCTCAACCCCAAAGATATGCAGCGTACTGCAAAAAGAAAGGAATATTATATATTCCTATATATATTTAAGGACTATAGACACAGGTAGAGGGTGAAACAACATGTCAGTGAGCCTTTTTCAATGATATGAAGGGATTTACAATGGTCTTGTAATAATGTTTTAACACAAAATTCTTACCTTTTGTACCTCTAACAAGCTGGTGTACAGGTCTATCTAATAAAGTAATCACTGAGTGTATATATGTGTATTTATATATTTTCTATTAAATCATTTGAGCCAATTTTGTCAGATACATGATGTCCCCAGATTGTGTCCATGGTAACAGGAAATTAGGGATACATTTACAGTAACTTACATTACGTTACTTCATTTGCTCAGTGCACAAAGTGTAACTGACATGAATATTCTATTACTTTCTGCAATGACCAAGGACACAACTTTTTCTCACGATGAGTAATATTTCAGTACCACAAGGAAACTGCACATTAGCTCAGCTGTGTGTGTTTTTGGTTTTGTAAGAAATTATTGAACTGGTAACTCTTGGCAGTGACTCTTGGGTGCTAGTGGAATTTCAAATATCATTCATTACATTACATTATTGGTAGACGCTCTTATCCAGAGCGACATACAGTTGATTAGACTAAGCAGGAGACAATCCTCCCCTGGAGCAATGCAGGGTTAAGGGCCTTGCTCAAGGGCCCAACGGCAGTGCGGATCTTATTGTGGCTACGCTGGGATTTGAACCACCGACCTTGCGTGTCATTTACCTTAACCACTACGCTACAGGCTGCCCCCTTTGACTTCCATGCAAAAGGAATATTTTAACCTGTCTGGTCTTCTAATTGGTCTGGTCTTTTTTGTGGAAATAAGTGATGCAATAGGGGGTGTTTAATTAAAAACATTTGGCACTATGAAAGTTTGATCTCAGTTCATTTGTTTGTGTTTGAACTCATCCAGACTACCTCTAAATTCAAGTGCAGGTGCTGTGTGTTGGCTCTACCAATGCACAAAATGTAACATTAAACATACGGAGCAGACAAGTGATCACACAAGACCACAAGCTCCGTGAACCCTGAGAGAGAACAGCCATCTACATCCATCACAAAATGCATAGGATGTGCTTTGTTCAATACTATATACACTCACTGAGCACTTTATTAGGTAGACCTGTACTGTACCAACTAAATGCATAAACACATGCAGACATGGTCAAGAGGTTTAGCTGTTTTTCAGACCAAATGTCAGAATGAGGAAGAAATGTGATCAAAGTGACTTTGACCATAGAATGATTGTTGGTGCCAGACAGGGTGGTTTGAATATCTCAGAAGCTGCTGATCTCCTGGGATTGTCACACAAAAGTCTGTAGAGTTTGTAGATAATGGTGCTAAAAACAAAAAACATCCAGTGAGCAGTTCTGCGGGCTGAAAAGCATTGTTAATGAGATCAGTGGAGAATGGCCAGACTGGCCAAAGCTGACCAGAAGGTGACAGTAATGCAAATAACCACACATTACCACAGTGGTATACAGAAGAGCATCTCTGAACCCACAACACGTCTTAAGTGAGGTCTAAAAGATAAGTCTAATAAATACCTAGTAAAGTGCTCAGTGAGTATATGAGTGTACAGTAGAAGCTCTAAAATATACAGTAAAATTTTGGGGGAGTCTGAAGGTAATGTTGAATTCCCTTCACTGTAATTTTATATTACCTTTATTTTTAAATAGGCTATTCTCATACAAGAGACACAAACCGTAGAGTAATGAAAGAGTCTTCACTAGTGAGAACAGCAGTTACTCAGCCTGTTATTTTGAAAGCAAAACCATAAAACTCCTGCCTCCCTCACGCCACACTCACAGTTTACAACCCTCACCTTGCCACAGACTCAGACAATAAAAATCATATTTTAACAATCCTTGATACCATTTCTCTATGTCAAAAAATCATGTTCTAATATAAGAACAAAAATATACATTTCAGTACTTGCATGAATAACCTTTTTTCTTAGCTCACTTTTATTCCACGCCCAGCCCACATGGAAATATATATTTGTTTTGCAAATTATTCAATACAGATATATTAATGGAACCAAATATGCCACCTGGTTATGAAGCTACAGCTGTTTTCTTACTAACGTCAAAGTTTATTTTGTAATCCGTTCAGCCGTTTTCGAGAGAACTAAATTTTTGCCAGGTCTATACCTGTCATCTTGAACTACTTCGTATTGTTGCAAAAATGCATTGCTAGGTCATTTCACTGCCAAACTAATGTAAACCATGGTAAGCTTCTTGTACAGGGTTTCCTACCCTTTCCAACAAGGTATAATGTGTCATATTCAGGTGACAGACAGTTTAGGAATATCACTGCATTCGCATAGCAGAATGCATATACAGACGTGCGTAATTGCAGGATTTGGTTTTGCTATTACTTGCTATTAATAAGCCTGCAATTGTACTGGCTAACGGGGCTCTGATTAACCTAATTTTGTTTAAAATGTGATGCAGTTTGGTTAGAAAGCATTGGGTTAGTAATCCTTCTTGTGAACACACAATATCTCAAAGACTAAAATAGTCTTTGAGATATTGACACCTTTATAGGACTAGTACAAAATAGGTGGAAATTGCCCTCTAGGGGAGAGAAAAGTGGAAAGGGTTAAAACAGAGCTTTCCTAAATAACATATCCTTTCTGTGACTTGCTGTGTTTGGTTTTCTATGCAATCATTTTAGTTTATTTACAATAGACATTCTGTAATATAAGAACAGATATTTGGACTTAATTGTTTTATGATGTATATGAAAAAGCAGCATAGAGAATAGCATTGCCTTGTCCTAAGGCACCTACCATGACAGCACTGTCGATGTGCTCAAATTTGCACAACATAAAATAACACCATACTGGACCGTCACACAGCATGTAACTACCCTGGGAGGGAGATGCGGCACTTGCAGGATTTACCCCGTTGTTTGCCGTATGGAGACAGAGAGAGAGAGAGAGAGAGAGAGAGAGAGAGAGAGAGAGAGAGAGAGAGCGGCAACACAGGTTCAATGCAAAAATAATAAACTGACCCAAAAAGAAAGTAAAACCACAGGCGGGGCAGAGACAATCTGCTTCTCCAGCGGACTGCCTGTCGCATGCATATAAGTGCTCAAAACAGAGTAGAGGCGATATCTCTTCACTGCCAGGCTTATAAGCATCTGTGTAATTGTGTTTTTATTATTATTATATTTTTTCCATTCTATGTGGGCCCTACTGATAAACTGCACTTTTTTCAAACACATTTCTTTCTTCCTGTGCATATAGAATGTGTATTTTCACTAAATTGTATTGTTCAGCACCACTGGTGACACGTGTAATTCTGCAATTGTAATAGCATTAGATTTCTTATCAATGGAAAGTGATCTATTTTGGTTTAATACTCAAAGTTTTGCATCAGTGCTTGATATTGGTAAGACATGATTGCATCTACTTTTTCTGGTTTCTTATAGGCTCAGCTGGCAGGGATGTACTTGTTAGCTGTGAAGCGTCACAAATGCATCATTGAAATGATTGCAGTAGAGAACATGGATTAGGGTGCTTCAAATGGCCTGGTAAACACATGTCATTTATGTTTTAGGTTTTATATCCTGCTAAGATGAAAATACCCAAAGTAAGGAAAGATCTGCAAGCCATATACCCCTTTAGCTTGCAGGCTAAATGTGTTAACCACCTCCTGCTCTAGTTTTCTGGCTAAATGTGTTCGCCACATCAACACTAGCTTGCAGGCTAAATGTGTGAGCCACATCTACTCTAGCTTGCTGGCTAAATGTGTTAACCACATCTACTCTAGCTTGCTGGCTAAATGTGTGAGCCACATCCTGCTCTATCTTGCTGGCTTAATGTGTTAGCCACATCCCGCTCTAGCTTGCTGGCTTAATGTGTTAGCCACATCCCGCTCTAGCTTGCTGGCTTAATGTGTTAGCCACATCCCGCTCTAGCTTGCTGGCTTAATGTGTGAGCCACATCCCGCTCTAGCTTGCTGGCTTAATGTGTGAGCCACATCCTGCTCTAGCTTGCTGGCTTAATGTGTTAGCCACATCCTGCTCTATCTTGCTGGCTTAATGTGTTAGCCACATCCTGCTCTATCTTGCTGGCTTAATGTGTGAGCCACATCCCGCTCTATCTGAAAACAACATTTGCTTGAGGAGCCTTTCAGACATGGCAAAAGTACACTTGAGGGGGAATCCTGCCCATGCTGAATGCAGAGCCCCCCAAAATACACACCGCCCCCCAAACCCTTGTCCACTTTGGCAATCGCAATCTCTCTCCCAATCCACCCACCCAAATACAGTGATCCTGCACAAATACAATAAAAATCTTCTTGACAGTTCCCCAGCCTCCCAGAGCCCCGGCAATGGGTCTGATTTCATGTGACCTTTCTGCCCTAGTATTAAAGGGAAATGCACTGAGCAATCTGATTGGTCCCAAAGAAACCTCCAGACCTCCACCACACCCCAAGCTAATTTTTCCTCAAAAAAACCCCAACCTCTTTTACAGCTGATCCACAAGTGCACCACTGTCTCTAGTCACAAAATTACCTAAATTAAGTTGGACATGCCTTTATTTGGCACAAGCCTGCAGTTAGGGCTGGAATAGTCAGTTGCTCTGTGTAAGTTAATTATGTTAATTACGATGCAATTAATGCTCTAAATGTAATCTGCCACAGTTGATATTCTCAACAGAAATTCCCTGTTGGAGGTGATTTTGTGCTAGCATTAAATTAGTGTTACTAAACATATTGGGGGAGAATCTCTATGCCTTTAACAAATGTAAAATCTTCAGCTTTCCCATCCTGTGTACACTTCATTAGTTGTTCAGTTATTCATTATTGGCCACACTGTGCATTTAATTTGATTAAGGACTGCAGGTGGATTAACTCCCTTAAACACCTTTAGTACATGCTATTTTAGAGAATAAACCCCCTTTTAACAAGCTTCATATCCATATGAAAGAACAAACAACTGGGAATATTGAACCGCCATCACAAAAATCAGAGTGGGCGTTTATCAAGCTTTGGTCTGCTGAATCTACAAATTCAATGTCAAAATGTACTTATATGCGGCTCTCTAATGTCTAATGTCTCCTTTTTTCTGGCACGCTGTCCCACTGCTAAAAGATGTCTGCTGGTCATTGGGGTTTATGTCGCTCATGAATGGAAATAAATGAAAGAGGAAGGGTGGAAGACTCTGTTCAATACTCTTACCCCTGACTGTTCCTTATCCACCGGTGCACTTTTCCTTGCTGAGACACATATTCATGTCGACTAACAGATTTGTGCACTTTCTGCTAGTTTTAATGTCTCTGCTCCACTCCTAAAACATGGAAACTCTCAACATATATGTCACCTATAGCACCACCTCAACCATGCCAACCTTTCTCCTCCCATTTCAGCTCAGGAGATAAGAGAATCGTCTCGCTGTTGGAGGCTTGTCAGTTCGATCCCCCTCCCTGGGTGTGTCAAATTGTCCCAGAGTGGGACATCTAACCCCCAATTTCTCCAAACAAGGCTGGTGCCTTGCATGGCAGCCTTTTGCCGCTGGTGTCTGAGTGTGTATGAGAATTGGTGAATGCACTATAAATGCAATCCCTTTACTATTTAATCACAAACTTATCCTATTTAGTATTCCCATCACTTCATCTAAGGTTAAAACATAACGCATCATTACTTTCCATGACCTTAAAAAAGTACAGTCTGCAGATCTCAGGAGACCCAGTCCTGCCCTGACCCCTGTCCGGCCCAGCCACACTGCTCACTCCCTATAAAAACACTGTCTTCCTCACTGGACACCATTGCACCTCTCAATTCTCCTTCACTGTGAGTGCCCTGCTGTATACTCCTAAAATCCTCCTCATGAAAACCACAGGAAGGCACCTACAGTGACTTTCCAAAAGAATATTTTTTTGAAGAAAAACAAGAAGAAGCCCTTGATGTTCACACTCGATTTTATTTTGACCATTTACTCCACTACAAATACGTACAGGACTAATCCACTGCCAAGGAATCATATTATTCTGATACCAACAGTGCTGGTCAAAAGTTTCTCTTCTTGACTGTAAAATCCTATAGTCAACAGATAACCTCCCCAATTGCCTCTAAGCTTTGCAATACATTTCTGTTTCTTTCAGTCCAATACCAAATATATCCATCAACCATTGCTCTTTTCTCTCCTCCCTCTTTCCCACATGCCGGGAATCTCCCTTTTTTTCTACCGCCCTCTCTGATTTTTCGTCAAGTTGATGAGGCACAAATTTACTCAAACTTAAAGCCTCCATCTGCCAACTTGACTCTCTCTCCTCTAATCTCGTCAAAGCCTGCCCACCCTCTCTCACCCCACTCAGCAGCAGTACTGGGAATGCATCCTCCACTTCAAGACCGCACTGTCACTGCATTTATATTGAGCTTTCATCCAAAGCCATTTACAATTGATGCCCCTTATTCACACACACACACTCATAGGCTGCCATGCAAGGTACCAATCAGCTCGTTAGGAGCAATTGTCACCCCCTCGCCTCTCACCTCTATCTTAGGAAGCCTGGTGCCAGGCCTTATCAGTCCCACCTTCACTGAAAAAATGTTTCAATGGATTGGATAAGCCTAAAGTTTTTTTTTCTCAGTTTGTTACGCATACAATGAACAAAATACATGTTCTTTCTTGATTTGGGCTGTGTACGCCAGAATTTTCAGAACAATTCACATGTGGATTTATAGAAGTGTATTTTTGATACATTTTGTTTTCACCATGTAGACATTGCAGCACTTGATTATATAGTTTTGAGTTATTTTGGAGTCTGGCATTTGTAAACACGAGGGCCAGAGTTGTGCCATTGAAAGTCAATGAAGCCATTTTGAGGCTGCAAAACAAGATAAGGCAGGGACATAAGCCAAAACTTAGCCTTACCAAAATCAAATATTTGGAACATCAAAGGGGCCTAGAAGGTTAAGGAAGACCTCTTCACTTCATGACTGCAGAATTCTCACCATAATGAAGAAACACCCACAGATCAGAAACACTCTTCAGGGATCGTGGATGTGTCAGTGACTACTGTCCTCACGCAAGCAGAAGAAAAGAGCTGCAAAAACAGGATAGCCAAGTTACAGTTTGCTACGATGTGCCGGAAAGAGTCTGCAGAGTGCTGGAAAGGTCAAGATTCACTTGTAACAGAGTAATGAAAAGAGCAAAATGTAGAGGCCAAATGGAACTGCCCAAGATGCAAAGAACCCCACCCCCCATCTGTGAAACATGGTGGTGGGGTGTTATGGTAAACTGGAAAAATCTTAAATGCCAAGTCAGTCACCAGATATAAATCAAATTTAATCTAATGTGTTTTGTATGCTGAAGAGAATACTAAAAGCAACTAGCCCCCAAATAAAGCAGGAGCTGAAGATGTCCCTGAAGCAGAACAGGCCTGGCAGTTTGGAGTTTCACCAGAGAAGATGCTCAGTACCAGTATGTCTGCAGATCACAGACTTCTAGCAGTCAAGGCATGCAAATTTTATATAGTATAACATTAATATGTCTCAAACATTATGCTGCACTAAAATGGGGGGGGGGGGGGGGGGGGGGGGGCTATGTACAAAAAGGCTGTCATTTCTACATGGTGAAAGCAATTCTTTTTTAAATAGCCTTAAATCAAAGCTGAAAATGTGCACTTTAAAGACAAGTGACTTGTTTGCTTAAAAATATAAAATGGTAGAGTACAGTAAAGTTCTTAATGAGCACAATAAGCAAAACCAAGTGTCTGGAGTTTGACAAATGTAATTGGAATTAGGACTGGAAGAGAGTTATTAATAACTCTTGAACATTTATAGCTATAACAACATTTATTTTAAAGTATCAGTCTTTATCTTGCTACACATCCAAGGAATCTGGGAAAGTGGGTGGTTATGTGGGGCCATAAGTGTCATTAAGTTAAGATGATAATTGTATATACATCTTTATTATTGTTATTACATTTACATTTTAGTCATTTGGCAGACGCTTTTAATCCAAAGCGACTTACAAGTGCATAGGTTCTACCATAAGTCAAAGCATCACATCCAGAAACTAGCAAAATACACATGAAATGCTGTTCTAAACATAGTTGTCATCATAAGTGCATTTTTTTTTTTTTTTGGGGGGGGGTTAGACAAGGATAGGGATATCAGAAAGGAGGGGCAGGGGAAATCAGGAGGGAGGACTAAGGTAGAGTTTGAAGAGGTGGGTTTTGAGTCTGCGTCGAAATAGGGGGAGGGATGAAATTGTTTGAATTGGTTGCGGTACCATTGAAAAACGCTTTATTTCACCATTTCACTTCTCTAAGCATATTTCCGCTGATATATTTATACATTATAAAGCACTTGTATGTCCTATTGTCATGTCTCTATGATATGGTTATTCAAACAATTGTAAAATGTAAAATTATATAACTGAACTGACACTTTTGGTTTTGGAGGTATAACAAACCAACAGGTCATATCCAGACCTGATCCTGACATTTTGAGACGGGGACAAATTGAGGGTTCAATCAGTTTATTTATGCATGTAATCATTTCTAATTGCACTGCGACCTCTGCCAGAACTACCCCTACTTTGGTTTCATGAAAGGTGCATTGCAAAAAAAGTATTATTATTAGTGTTAGGGTTAGGAGTGATCGACACCAGACCAAGTGGAAAATGTCCAGCATGGTCCCGAATGGTGTGCTTGTTCACAGCTTTTTGATATTCCCATTAATTAACAAAATATTGAAGGTTTTCCAGGAAAAAAAACTCATAGGAATGAATGGCGGTATGTTCAGTGGTGACGACTGGAAGTAAAACATTTTTTTACGTTTTTAAACTGCCATTATTTGCTCAATTTTTACACGACATACATACACTCACCGATCACTTTATTAGGAACATTTGTACTGTATTACAACCTACTTATTCATGAGATTATCTAATCAGCCGATTGTGTGGCAGCAGTACAATGCATACAATAATGTAGATACAGGTCAGGAGCTTCAGTTAATGTTCACATCAACATAATATTTAAACACCATAGTATTAGCAGTAGTAGCAATAGTCTGCAATCACACTCCGTATTTTCTTTAGGAAATGCACATCTGTAGTGATGATGATGATGATGATGATTATGATTATCCATCCATCCATCCATCCATTATCTGAACCCGCTTATCCTGAACAGGGTCGCAGGGGGGCTGGAGCCTATCCCAGCATACATTGGGCGAAAGGCAGGAATACACCCTGGACAGGTCGCCAGTCCATCGCAGGGCGCACACACCATTCACGCACACACTCATACCTACGGGCAATTTAGACTCTCCAATCAGCCTAACCTGCATGTCTTTGGACTATGGGAGGAAACCGGAGTACCCGGAGGAAACCCACGCAGACCCAGCCAAACAAACAATAAACAAACAAAAAGCACGGTGCCGAGGGAAGAGGCAAACTCGTAGTCGGTAGACGTGCAGGAAGGTCCGGTAGCAGGAGAGCCTTCAGTGGGGCAGAAGTACAGGCGGACGGCAGGCAGAGTCGTAGTCGAGGGCGATGCGGAAGTCGAAACCATGAAACAATCAGCGAGGCAAAGGTACAAAAACAGTAGGCGAAGACATGGTCAAAAAACAAACGATGGTCAACGAAACAGAAATCAATCAACAATGGTCGGTAAAACAGGCTTGGATCTTAACGTGAATCAATCAGTAATAATGCTCAAGAGTTGCGTTGAAAACAAGAGGCAGACAATTTCGCGAAGAACCGTAGTGCGACTGGGCTATAAATGCGGGTGTAGACAATTAGTTTAGAGAGCAGAAAGGAAATGAAAAACAGGTGCGATGGATGACGAGTTTAACAAGGTAATTAGTAATCGTTAGTAATAAACCTATCCTGCCCTAGCATTAGTAAATTAGTAAATGACATGCACGAGAAACGTAAGGTAACATGAACACATAATTAGTTTGATAGTTCTACCCAATCCTGATCTAGCGTTAGTAGTTTTAGTAAATAGACAAATGGAAACAATTAGGGTGTGAATGACAAAAAGAGAGAGAGAGAAAAGGCGGAACGCAAGGTTTGCGGAAAGACATGTAAAAGTGTATGTTTAAACAGTAACCAGTGTACGTAACAATAAACATAAATCAAAACATAACAAAAACGAAACTAAGACGATAACCACTCAACATAACAAGGTAATATGATCGTAACGAAACATAACTGGACATGACGAGAAAATAAATCGTAACAAGAAATAAACTAAACAACATGACGAACCTAGACTAACATAATACATGATAAGACAATACGTGACTAAGACAAAATGAATAAACATAAAACATGGCAAAACAGACCTGAAACGTGACAATAATCACATGCGTGGGTCCTTGAAGGTAATGTAGGGGGTCCCAGGCCGGGCAGCAAGCAATGACTATTTGGGAAATATTTCAGAATATAAAACCTTTAAATATAATCCGTTTTCATTTCAGAAGTAAATTAAATACGGGGCGTCGAAGTGCATAGTTCAGCCAGCATCCCCTGCCCAGTTTCATCTGCAGCTAGCATGACACTAGGCCAATAATGGCCCACAGGTATTCCAACACAGCGGTGCACAAGGCTGCTCACTGAACAGAGAATATACACAATTATTGTGTGGCTATACCACATCATGCTCTTATCAATATCTGTGACTAAATATGGAATGCCTTGTTGATGAGAGACGTCAAAGGAGAATGGCCAATAGTAGTGCAAATAACCACACATTACAACAGTGGTATGCAAAAGATCATCTCTGAACACACAACACATCATAACTCTAGGTGGATAGGCTACAGCAGCAGAAGACCATTACGTCAAAAAAAAAGTCTAATAAATACCTAATAAAGTTCTCACTGAATCAATATGCTTTATATTGGATGAAACTATAGTAATTATTCAGAAAATGTATAGGTTTACCTGTTTACATTTGTGATTCTCAGTACTTAGTTTTTTTTTTTGTATTTCTGCCTATTTTGTTTTGTATTTGTAGCACTTCAGTCATTCCTAAATTATGAGAAGAAACTACAGTAAATTAAGTCTAGTAAATGGTGCCTTCATTTCATTTAAGTCATTCAGACATCTCTATGATATTAACCTCTGATGTTATAAAGCCTCAAAATAGAACACTGCAAAAAATCCTGGGGTTAAGCATTTTGCTGAGGCATTAGAGACATTCCCTGAGACACTATCTAAAGGACTGGAAAGGGTTGTCTCAGAATTGATACAACAGAAGGGGGTGATTATCAACGGCCAACATTCACTTCTACCCATTCAATCGAATCCAATTCAGTTTGTATACCCCTTTTTACCGAGACACTGTCACAAAGATGCTTTACAGAGAAAACCGTAATAGTTAAATTGGGCAAAAACCTGGCCTGAATCCCAAAAAAGAAAGCAATTGAGATTGAAAAAAAGACTCCCCTGTGGGAAGCAGCACTTGCAAACGTTGGCGAGAAAGTGCTCCCTGGTGGGGAGAAATCTCAGGAGAAACCTGGCTATAGAGAGGGAGCCCATCCTCTGCTGGCAAGCCCAATGTCAACAGTACAGATAGGATGAATGGTAACAGAAATGTAATGAGGCAACTCATTGAGGAAATAATCAGATACACACAATGCATGCTGCTCTAGATGAGAAAATGCCTCCCTCCATCCTCTCACGAGATGCAGAAAAGCAGCGTAACTGCTTAGAAATGAACCTCTCTGTTGCCTTAGATTAGTCATAGCACCTATGGCCTTATTGCAAACCGACTGCTTCCATTCATACACGCTGGCCAAGGGCTCCGTTCACACTGGAGAAAGCACATTTCAGGAGTAATACTATAGCTTAATACTATATTAATATTTGCCCCATCACTAAAATATTCATTTTAATATATCCTTTCTTTAACACACCTATGTATATTAGTCAAAGAAAAATATAATTTATTTTAAGTAATGTTTAAAAATATATATTAGATATATTTACCATTATAGGTGTTGTAGTCCGATTTTAACTACAACAGCATGGAAAAAATGTGTCAGGCTATGTCATTTTTAATACTTAGTGAACCCAGAGGACTCTTGTAGATGCTGTAGTCTTATATAGCTCTGGGTTCATAGCGTGTGACACTGGTATTAAATTAAATCCGTTAGGATTTACTTGCAGGGATGAAGACACAAGGCTGATGGTTTAAGTTTAAATCTTTCTGTATTCATGCGGAAAACCTGAGGGGTATTTATGGCATCATTTGTTTAACATCGCAAATTGCTTTCTGTATGTGGACACCAGCGTGTCGCAAACGGGGAACTAGACAAGTAATTTCCTTTTTTCTCTCTCAAGACTTTCATCCTGCTGTTACAATCAGAAGAAAACATTCATTCCTATTTTAATAAGAAAGGCAGCTGGGCTTGCTCATGTCAATCTTAGACATGTGGGAAATGCACAAAGGCATTTCTAAACGCATCAAGCTCTGCGAACGCTCAAGTTTTATGTGCACTCTGAACGTATGCCGGCCATCTGCCTTGCCGATTTCAGCTCCGAATCGCAAAGCACGCGGTACGTCTCCGCCTCTTCGTGCCACCGCTTCACAGCCACGGGCTTTTCAAAATGAACCGAGGTGAAAAAAGCAAATCTGCGCGCGGGACAAATTCGGGAACACCATTTTAGTTTGGCCATTTTTAGTTACCCGAATAAACATACGTACATAGTCGCATTGGCGGAGCTCGTTGCTCACTCCCGTCTGAACTGTAGGGTGCGAGGATGAGCTCCGCGGATCGGTGCCAGTGCTGATTAATCTTCTCCGGCTCCATTCCCCCCCGAAACGCCTCAGCCTTCACCCTGCGATATCCTCCACCCTCTCCACAGCCGGCTGCTGCGTCTGCCTGCACTGCTATTTCAGAACATCAGGCCTTATGCTATTCACGCGGTGTAAGCGTCCTGCACATCGGATCTCTTTCTTACATTTTTTTGTTTTGTTTTTTTGTTATATCAATGAAGTCATCTGTCGAGCATTTAGACGTTTTTGGAAAAAAAAATTCAGGCAGCTGATTCATGAGGGGTTTTTTCATGTTGTTTTTCTCATTTCACAAATATTGTTGCATTTATTTTCAAAAGGGTTATCCTTTTTATCTCTGGTCAGTTTCTTGCAAAAGAGATTGTAATTCTCAATGAGAGTAACTTGGCAAAATAAATTATAAATAAATACATATTTAAACCTAAAATGGACACTTTGTCTATGCTGCAGCCTATAGCCTAGAGGCAAAGTTTGAAAGACCTCTCCTTAGGCCACCATGATAGAATGTCCAGGACCTGTGAGAACGTAAACAAAAATACTCTCAGTTGGATCCGGATTCAATCAAATACACTTTGACTGTTTAAGCTTGGTGAGACATCTCTAAATGAAGAGGCTGCATATTTCATTAGTGAGCCTCAGCACCTCAGGCATTCTCTTTAAGGGTTTTATCCATTTCGTAAGAATGAATAAAGGCAAACACAGTGAAAGACCGAATGGAAGAGAAAATGGAATGGAGCACAAAATGGCTCTGTTTAAATGGAAAGCAAGTTTATTTTCCAATTTGAAACACTGAATCGAAATTAAAGCAACCTTTACCTTACCTTTTACTGTTACCTTCTTCATTAACACACTATTCCAATTCTAAGCCATTTCTTATACAGTATCTGCAATTACCCTCACTGAATATGAGCAGTTCTGCCTGAACTGAATGAACATTTCAGGCTGATGCTGAAGAGCTAGATGATCTTCAAATAGATGCCAAATTGACACTTTTCTGTCAATGCCTAAATGTGTACATACAGTCAGGTCCATAAATATTGGGACATCGACACAATTCTCATCTTTTTGGCTCTATACACCACCACAATGGATTTGAAATGAAACGAACAAGATGTGCTTTAACTGCAGACTTTCAGCTTTAATTTGAGGGTATTTACATCCAAGTCAGGTGAATGGTGTAGGAAGTACAACAGTTTGTATATGTGCCTCCCACTTTTTAAGGGACCAAAATTAATGGGACAAACTAACAATCATAAATCAAACTTTCACTTTTTAATACTTGGTTGCAAATCCTTTGCTGTCAATTACAACCTGAAGTCTGGAACGCATAGACATCACCAAATGTTGGGTTTCATCCCTGGTGATGCTCTGCCAGGCCTCTACTGCAACTGTCTTCAGTTCCTGCTTGTTCTTGGGACATTTTCCCTTCAGTTTTGTCTTCAGCAAGTGAAATGCATGGTCAATCGGATTCAGGTCAGGTGATTGACTTGGCCATTGCATAACATTCCACTTCTTTGCCTTAAAAAACTCTTTGGTTGCTTTCGCAGTATGCTCGCAGTCATTGTCCATCTGCACTGTGAAGCGCCGTCCAATGAGTTCTGAAGCATTTGGCTGAATATGATATCATCAATAAATACAAGGGAACCAGTTCCATTGGTAGCCATACATGCCCACGCCATGACACTACCACCACCATGCTTCACTGATGAGGTGGTATGTTTTGGATCATGAGCAGTTCCTTTCCTTCTCCATACTCTTCTCTTCCCATCATTCTGGTACAAGTTGATCTTTGTCTCATCTGTCCATAGGATGTTGTTCCAGAACTGTAAAGGCTTTTTTAGATTTGTTTGGCAAACTCTAATCTGGTCTTCCTGTTTTTGAGGCTCACCAATGGTTTACATCTTGTGGTGAACCCTCTGTATTCACTCTGGTGAAGTCTTCTCTTGATTGTTGACTTTGACACACATGCACCTACCTCCTGGAGAGTGTTCTTGATCTGGCCAACTGTTGTGAAGGGGTTTTTCTTCACCAGGGAAATAATTCTTCTGTCATCCACCACCGTTGTTTTCCGTGGTCTTCCGGGTCTTTTGGTGTTGCTGAGCTCACCGGTGCGTTCTTTCTTTTTAAGAATGTTCCAAACAGTTGATTTGGCCACACCTAATGTTTTTGCTATCTCTCTGATGGGTTTGTTTTGATTTTTCAGCCTAATGATGGCTTGCTTCACTGATAGTGACAGCTCTTTGGATCTCATATTGAGAGTTGACAGCAACAGATTCCAAATGCAAATAGCAGACTTGAAATGAACTCTAGACCTTTTATCTGCTCCTTGTGAATGAGATAATGAGGGAATAACACCTGGCCATGGAACAGCTGAGCAGCCAATTGTCCCATTACTTTTGGTCCCTTAAAAAGTGGGAGGCACATATAGAAACTGTTGTAATTCCTACACCGTTCATCTGATTTAAATACCCTCAAATTAAAGCTGAAAGTCTGCAGTTAAAGCATATCTTGTTCGTTTAGTTTCAAATCCATTGTGGTGGAGTTTAGAGCCAAAAAGAGGAGAATTGTGTCGATGTCCCAATATTTATGGACCTGACTGTATGTATAAAGGCCTAATTTCAAAAGATGTTCTGAGAGCTTTGCTGGTGCTTTTGTTCTACAGATATTCAGTTTGCACAACATAAGCATGCAAGTCTCAAAAACACGTCCTTTCTCTCTTTCCTCCCACTCTAATTAGATGTGTGGCCTCACTTTAATTGAGCTACATGTCAAAGTGCTTATATTGCTGTCTCTTCAGAGCATGAGGGGCCAAAGATGTGCAATTCTGAAACACAGAGCAGTGCTCCAGCTGTGTGCCTATGTGAGAAAAGCAGCGATTTATGAGTGGGAGAAACTCCAAGGCTTCCAGATCTTAAAATGAGGCCAGCAAAACTCGTGGCTGGCTGGAACTCTGAGAAAGTCTTGGAAAAACCTTAATGCAGACTTTAACTGCCCACGTAGTCAGTTAAAAGAAGTACCTCCTCTTTCTTTTTAGTCTTGACAAACAGAACAATGACCTTAATTGAGTCAACATCGGCCCTTTGCTTTTACTTGGTGAAATATAAGTGGAAATTCCTTTTATTGAGAATTGAGCAGATGGTGGAAAGAAACAAAAGCTGTCAAATATATTCATATTTTTTTCCCAATTTTTTTTTTCCAAAACCACGGTTGCTCCTAACTTGCAAAACTCTGATTAAAAAGAGCATATCACTCACATGGAGTTGAAGAAGTGTGTTGATTTAACACAGAAAGTACCACAGAGTACCTCAGAAATCTGGCAAGTGATTCAGGGGACTTTTAGGTCCTGAAATGTTAATAATAAAATAACACTCAGGATCACACAGTCGCAGGGTCGGCAATCTTGCCTTCTTTCTTTGTTTACTGGTACTTCAGATTGCTTAATGCGGGTGTGCTTTGCAGGGTCTCTGCGCACTGGTCGGAACTACTTTATTATTTCAATTTCTTGTGCCTTTCTTAAATGTTTGTCTGCTCTGTTGTTTTATTGGCTGTGCTTGCAACCAGTGCCTGCTAAGGAAACGTTTTTGCTACAGGTGTTTATTTACAAAACTATAAGTTTCCTCCTGGAAGAGCTGGGTATTAGCTAAGTTTTATGGTATTAGCTCACAAGCTATGTTGTGAAGTACGGTCAGGTCCTGCGAAGAAAAAAAAACGCATCGAAGAAGATCAGTATTTGTTCGCTACCTGTTTCGTATTTTACTATGTGCTACCCTCTAAAATCCCTTGCCCCTCTTCGGCCACCCAGAAATTTCTGCTGCCCCTGGCACTGGGGCCTATGCAAAGCTAATATTTGTTATTTTGCGGTCGCACATCTTACAATGCAACATATAGTCTAGGCCATATGTTTCCCTTTGCCTCATTGCTGTGTTCAAGTGGTGGTAAATATATCACTATAGATACCTTAAATCTATTTAATGGGTGGGGGCGGGGGGTTTTTTTCTGCGTACTTTGGAAATAAGTCCTGCAGGCACCATGCGGTTTTCTCATGTGCAAATTTCAAATCTGAATAAAAAATGGTTGGATGGAAACCCCGCTAGTGGCTTGGCTTCTGCCTCTTGCAGATGGTCAGGATTGTCAGGCAAAACCAAAGTTTCCGTCCTCACCCAAGACTGGTGAGATATGTGTGAAGCAAAATGCGCCACCAGGAAGACAGGAACTGTGAGTCATTGAGCCAGCACGGACAATAATTTAATTTCACAGCGCCACTGAGGTACATTCTTCTGCAATCTCAAGGCTTGATAACTGAAACATTCTCTTCAACCAGACTCCCAATTAGACTCCATTCTAATTAGTGCAGAATTCAGCAGTCTGAACCCCCAGGCCTTGCACGAGTTTCCTTTCAAATCCAGTGTTGGATGGACATTCTTATTCTTACATGGATGTTCACAGGGATCATGGTTGATGGCAGGACCAGCAGTTTTTGCTCGGTACAGGAAGGAAGGACAGGACAGCATGATCAGAAAATAAAACATACATTGCTATGGTGATGTGTCCAAAATACAGGCACTTTCCAACCAACATGGATAGGAAAAGGGGATTGCATTTGGCATAGCTCTTTATCTATGCTTGGGGGAAAAAAGCAAAAAAATAATAATTTTCCATTTTCCATGTCCATGTTGTTTCTTTGTGTTGTGTCAGATCCTGTTTGTAATTCCTCTGAATATGAGAGTAAAAAGCTAAATGAGTTGAAACATCAATGGCAGTGGCGTCTGCCATAGCCATGGATGGAGTTATTTTGAGGTCCCTGACCTCCGGGTTTAGTTTATTCCATCTATCTGAGTCTGACCTGTAGTTTCTCGTAATTTCTGGATTTTTTGACCCCTCGCTTGTGACCGCTACTACTCTTTGGATTACCATTGATACATCTGTTTGCTGGAAATATGACCAATTTCCTGGGCTATCTATTACGAACTGCCTTATCCCTGCTTTTGTTGGCTACTGAACCATGCCTGTCTGACCTGCAACTTTATAATCAGTTATTTCACACATCTTGCGATGCACTTGGACACATCATCAGTGATGTTACCTGGGGTCATTGGGTGTTTCGGGTCTTTCAACAATCATACACCCTCACCCAGGCGACCCAGCCAGGGTTGATCAGGCCCCAACTCGTGTCCAAGTAGCCTATGTTGCCCACGGATCGCCCCTCTTGATCCACAGCCATCTCGAGGCCCTCTCTGCGGCCTCTGTGGTGTTCTTGATGGCTTTTCTGCTGTGCAGCCCGGTGATTCCAAGGAGCTTGAGGGCCCTGTAGAGGGACTGGCCTACGAAGCCTCTGCAACCTACCTCAATTGGCAGACATTGTGCCCGCCACACTTGCCTCCGGCATCCGCCTACCAGCTCCTCATACTTTGCCCTCTTTCTTTCGAAGGCCTCCTCCATCCGGTCTTCCCAGGGAACAGTCAGCTCCAGCAGGACCACCCGTCTTGCTGTTTCAGACATCAGGACCATGTCTGGCCTGAGCGTGGTCACTGCGATGGTGTCTGGGAACTTGAGCTGCTTCCCCAGGTCGACCTTGAGCTGCCAGTCTCGTGCAGTGACGAGCAGCCCAGCTGACACTCTTGGCTGAGGCTGCGGCTTCTCCCCCGCCTTGACAAATGTGATGGCCTGCTTTGCTGGGCGGTGCTGTTTGCTCTGGGTGATCCCATTGCAGATGACATCTGCTATCACTTTAAGCACCTGGTCGTGACGCCAGGGGTAGCGCCCCTCTCCCAGGGCCTTTGGGCAACAGCTGAGGATGTGCTCCAGTGATCCTCTTCTCTGACACAGTGGGCATGCCGGTGTTTCCACCATACCCCAGCAGAAGAGGTTGGATGGGCTGGGGAGGACATCGTACACCGATTGAATCAGGAACTTGATGCGGAGTGGCTCGGCCTTCCAGAGCTCTGCCCAAGAGATCTTTCGGACCATTGCCTGCTCCCATCTGGTCCACGCGCCCTGCTGCCGCATCCCCACCATCCGACTGGAGCGCACCTCCTCAACCCCTGATCGCACCTCCTCCTGGACCAGCTGACGTCTTTCCTTGCCTCGTGCTTGATCATAGCGAGTTCTTGGAAAGCTACCAAGCCCTGCCCGTCCAGACGCCACTGATCCCACCAACAAGCTATGCCGCAGCCGGGACTCGGCCTGGTCGACTGCGTCCTGCGCCCTCCACTTCCTCCCAGTCCTCACTTCTATGCCTCACTTCTATGCAAGTCTCTGTATTGCAGCACCTCTCTTGCACGAGTGACCATGAACTCCTCGGTCAGACTGCTGAAGGGGAGCCGTAGCTTGTTGTTATGCCTGTACAAGGCGATACTGCTCAGGCTTCGTGGTAGGCCCAGCCACCTACGGAGAAAGTGGCTGATCTTCCTTTCGTAGCCCTCAACCATAGTCAGTGGGACCTCGTATACCAGCAAGGGCCAGAGGAGTCGTGGAAGGATGCCGTGTTGGTAAATCCAGGCCTTGAACTTCCCTGGCAGCCCTGACTTATCCACTCCGGCCAGCCATGTCTCCAACTCCCTGCTGGTCACCTGGAGTGATGCTGTGTCCTTCAGGGTGCAGTCAAAGGTCTTGCCCAGGCTCTTGATCGGCTTCTCAGTGACCGATTGGAATCTGGACACCTCCTAGGGAGAAGCAGAACTTATCAGTCACTTTCCCCCTCTTTATGACCAAGGACCTGGACTTTGCTGGCTTGAAGTGCATCCGAGCCCAGGTGATGAGTCCCTCAAGGCCTTGAAGGATCCATCTGCATCCCGGCACTGATGTAGTCGTCACTGTCAGGTCATCCATGAATGCTCTGATTGGGGGTTGTCGGACACCAGACTTGGTCAGGGGGCCTCTGCACTCCACTTCAGCTGACTTGACCAGCATGTTCGTGGCCAAGGCGAACAGGATCACTGAAATGGTGCACCCGGTGATGATACCCTTCTCTAGCCTATGCCATGCAGATGTTGTTGTTCCAGAGGTGACTTTCAGACTGAAGCAGTTGTAATAGTCCAGAATGAGGTCCCTGGTCTTGCCTGGAACATGATGCCGGTCCAGCGCTGTTTCCACCAACTTGTGGGGTATGGAACCATAGGCGTTGGCGAGGTCCAGCCAGAGAACAGCCAGGTCTCCTCTGCCTCTGATCAGCTGTGTGACAACCCCTGTGTGCTCGATGCACCCTGGCACCTTCGGGATTCCCCACTTCTGCACTGAGGTGTCGATGTAGGAGTTCTTCAGGAGGTACTCAGTCAGGCGTCGGGCAACGATACTGAAGAATACCTTGGCTTCAACACTGAGGAGTGAGATGGTCCTGAACTGCTCGATGTTGCTTGAGTTCTCCTCCTTTGGAATCCACACACCCTCAGCGAATCTCCACTCCTGGGTTACCTTCCCCCTCCTCCAGATCACCTTGAGGATCCTCCATAGTCGATGCAAGAGCCTAGGACACCTCTTGTAGACCATGTAAGGCACTCCACTTGGGCCAGGAGCTGAGCTGCTTCTGGCAGATCTGACAATCTCCTGAACCTCCTTCAAGGTGGGCTCCTTGTTATTGAATTCAGAAGTGGGCTCTGGTGGTGTTATCAAGGCCCTGTAGTTCCCCAGATCTTGCTCCCTTGCGTTGTCGCTGTAGGTGTTGCGGAGATGGTGGTCGATCTCCTCTTTGGAACATTCCAAGTGGCCGCTGCGTTTCTGCCCAAGCAGTTGTTTGGTGAATCTGAAGGGGTTCGCGATGAAGGCAGCACGCTTCCTGGCCCTCTCTCTCCCCCTCCTCCTATGCCATTCTGCTCTGCGGAGGGTCATGAGCTTCTTCCTCACAATGTTACGGAGCTCTGCCAATGCTGCCTTGTCCTCCTCCTTTGCCTCCTTGAACTGCCGCCTAAGAGACCTCAACTCCTGCCTTAGTTGGCTGATCCTTGCCTGCCGTCGGTTTGGCCCACCAGAGTTCCTGGGCACACATAATAAATACTAAATAATTTATTATAATAAATACTACGCCTTGGTCTCGCATCTAGGTCGCCCGTTCTGAGTGCCTGATACAGTCGTCTGCCAGTCCGAGGGTTGCCTATGCGATCCTGGCCTGGGTGTGTGAAGCAAGACACCTAATCCCCCAAATGCTCCTGACGAGCTGGTTGGTGCTTTGCATGGCAGCTAATCGCCTTCGGTGTGTGAGTATGGCTGAATGACAAGCATCAATTGTACACTGCTTTGGATAAAGGCACTATATAAATGTTAACCATTTACCACAATGACATGCCGTTTGCTGTGATCTATGTGAACGCAGAATTACCAATCAAATAGTTCCTATCTTCATATTTGAAGGATCGGATTGAAACGTGTTGGCAGAGTCAGGCAAATTTGTTTAATAACCTCAGAAAATGTGAAATTAATGCCATTTTCATTCCAGAGCTAAATTGAAATTCATTTGTTGGATTGAGTAAATTTATACGAACCTGGGACTCATGAATCTCCAGCCAGCCCTCCGGGGAGATTCAGTTCTTAGTCTCAGTGGAGTGGATGAAACTGTTGGAATAATTGTAGAAAGTTAATAAATATTAAATGAAAGCTTTTTTTCGACACTAATAACTGAGTCAATGTAATTTGAATACAATAGGCAGATATTTCTGTTGCCATGGACACAATGCATTAGAGTTCATGGAGAAACATTTGAAAAGTTTAAAACTGCAAATGGTTAGGGCTTTCACAGACTGTCATAAATGCAATACATGGATTGTCCCCCGCTCCCAGATGGTTGCCCCTCTAGTTCTCTTTTTAGTGTTTCTGAAATTGCATCTGCAGTATTAGTTAGCCTGCTCCAAAAGATGGAACCTGGCTTTCATATTCTGTTTACATGGGGCATATAATTATGAACACGATCTCGCACTGATTTTTCATGCCATGGAAATCGGTTCAAATATACGGAATCCTGGATAACTGCCACCCCAAGATGATATTCTGCAATTGCAAGGAAAAATGCAATAGATAAAAAATAAGAACAGATATATAAAAAAAAGATGTATTTATACTTAATCTGTGGACAAACGGCAAAAGAAATTGTACCAACAGAGGTTAGGGTTAGGGCTAGGGTTAGAATGTAACATTAACAATATTAATTGAGCATAGAGACACAAACATTTTGTTTACACACGTTGGAGTGCCTCAGTTTTTTGTTAGGGTTTGGTTGGTTTGGTTCGGTCACCCATCGTGGGATTACTGTGAGAACAGGCTCATGATAATATGACAGATTTGAATTTAATAATTAAAATTTGTTGCAGCATTGCCCTGGGGGAGAGACAGCATGAGTTCTCTCCCTTACGGAGCGGAGGATGATACTATAGGAGTAGAAGAGTGATGATTACTCTGTGAGCTGTACGCCAACTCCACGGCTGCGAAGATCAGACGGTAGAGAGGGACAAAATGGCGGATGGCCAGGTACATGTCGCTTGTGTACATGTACAGAGGACACTTATGCTGTTACACTCTCTCCCGAATCAATGGAGGCCACTGCTGCAAATAGAAGGGCTCACAAATACAACTGAGAGAAAAAGCTGTTGAAAATTGGTTGCTTTTTTATCAAAAGCTTGAAAAACACTTTCTGCCACTGCCTCCATGAAGGAATCAAAATATTTTTTTTTTGTAGACCAGCAACACAGGGAAAAATGCTATTTATTTCCAAAAGTGGCCCTTGTATTGGACAGTTTCAAAAAAGATTACAATAGAACCTCATAGAACAGAGCACATCAGGAATAATTGTACAGAGCACTGACGTTTTCTGAACTCTGAAAGTGATGTTGAAATCCTACTAAATTACATATTCATTTCAGTTCAGTTTATTTCAAGTAATAATAGACAAATAAGTTCATTAAAATAAATACATCACACACAAATCCATATCGTGACATTGGCAAAGCCACAAAGTGTCACACTATTGTGGATGAACAACAATGGGAATGTGAAAGTTCCTGCTTGCATTGACCTTAGCCATCAGTGTGATGCGGTCCTTGCTGGATTTTAAAGGATTTGCCTGCTTTTTGCTTCCATCCAATAGAAAATGTAGACCTTTTTTATGTCAAAAGCAGTACTGTCCTTCTAGGCTACTCTTTAGAAACTTTTGCAGTCATCATTATATATTAATGATAAATTCCAATTTTATACCTTGTTCTCCTGACCCAACTTTCTGTTCCGTTTTATGAGGTTCAAATCCCTGAGGTTCTACTGTATATGTAATGTTTTCTGGTCTGAAGATGTTGTAATGAAAATGTTATGTTCAATGTTACAGTCTGTTTTTTTTTTTGTCTCTAAGAGGACAAAGACTCCCCCTATTGGATTGTATGTACAGTGTGGTCCATAAGTATTTAGACAGTGAGACAATGTTGTTTTGGCTCTGTACACTAAAGGAAATAATTATTATGTAGACTGTCAGCTTTCATTTGAAGGTATACACATTCATATCAGGTGATCTGTATAGGAATTACAGCCCTTTTTCATACACAGTCTCCCCATCTCTGGTTCAACAGGAGTTTTTGATTAGTTAGGTGTGTGTTCAATTTCTTCCTTAGTGCAGGCATTAGAGCTTTCAGTATCTAGTCTTGATTCTAAAATCAATCAGAAAAAAGAGAGTACTGGCATATGTTCAGTATACCTCAGTATACATTCCTGTGGGATGAAGCACGGTCCAATGAGTTTGGAGGCATTTGGTTGAACTTGAGCAGGTAAGATCTGCTCAGGTAAGATTCTGTACACTTCCAAATTCATTCTGCTATCGGCAGTTGCATAATCGACAAAGATAAATGAACCAGCAGCTGTGGCAACTATACATACAAACCAAACTCTAATACCCCCACCACTATGATTCACAGATTAGGGGGAGCTTTGGTTCTTGGGCAATTCACTTGGCCTCCACACTTTGCTCTTGCTGTCACTCTGAAACTCTAGCAACCCTAGCCATGTGTTTGTGTGTGGACTTCTGTGGACAGTAGTTACTGCCACATCCACACCTGCCTCCTGAAGTATTTTTGATCTGTTGGTCAGGTGTTTGGAGGTTTTTCTTCAGTATAGCACAGATTTTTCAGTCATCAATCATAGAGGTCTTTCTTCACCTACCAGACCATTTACTATTACTGAGCCCACCAGTGCTCTCTGTCTTCTCTCTATACTTTAAAGGCATTATTTAATTTCAAATCCAAACTGCTGGAATACAGAAAATGTGTCACTGTCCGAATACTTACTGACTACACAATACGTGTGTCTCTGTTGTTGGATAACTAGTCTGAATATTACTACATTTTCATCAGTGAGGGCTGAGGTGGTGCAACAGGCTAAGATGCAGTTGCAGTTCACTGCAGTTGCTCACCGGGGACCAGTGTTTGATTCCCGGTCCTGCCAAAAAAGCCAAGTTTGGCTGGCTCATGTGGAGGCCCTAGTATCTAATACTAACTTGAATTGGAATAGAGGGGGGAACAATTGGCTACTAAATTGGGAGAAAAAGGGAAAAATCAGAAATAAATTTATATGTAAAAAGACTTTGATTTCAGTCTTGTGGGACTGTTTTGGGAGACACATTCTGGGGTTTGGCACTTTCATTCCTTCTTTTCTCTTGTGACTGTCCATGTCTGTTACATCTTTTTTTCATGTGGTTTACCCTCATCTTTTGATTTAGACATTGATAATCCTGTAACTTAATGAAGCTCTTAACTTTATTACTAATTAAGCTTATTAATGAATTTGGCAATTTATATCTTTTGGTAATAACTAACCCCTTAAGTCTCACCAGGGCTGGGTTGGTGTGGAGGTTTTTTTTTGCATTCATTCCTTTCTTCACAGTGTAATTTCCTATGGTAACAGGATATTTGAAAGTGTTAAAAGTCACAATTCTATCATGTGTCCTTTTGGAGTCTTCAAATGTCTATTTTGGAAAACATTTTGGTGATGGTATCATCAAATGTGAAAGGGGATGCTTTGTTTTAGTAATACTTGAGTAATTTACTCTTGGACAACAAACCCCAAATGGTGTTTCATTCATCCAAAACCTTTCAGAAGACACCAGGATTATGCCTGTAGTCAAAAGGGCTCAAGCATAGTAACCCTTTTATTTTGGGTATGTCATTTTCAAGTTGGGGTGGCACGGATGGCGCAGTGGGTAGCACTGCCGCCTCACAGCAAGGAGGTCCTGGGTTCGAATCCCGGTTGGCCGGGACCTCTCTGTGTGGAGTTTGCATGTTCTCCCCATGTCTGCGTGGGTTTCCTCCGGGTACTCCGGTTTCCTCCCACAGTCCAAAGTCATGCAGGTTAGGCTGATTGGAGAGTCTAAATTGCCCATAGGTATGAGTGTGTGAGTGAATGGTGTGTGTGCCCTGCGATGGACTGGCGCCCTGTCGAGGGTGTATTCCTGCCTTTCGCCCAATGTATGCTGGGATAGGCTCCAGCCCCCCTGCGACCCTGTTCAGGATAAGCGGGTTAGGATAATGAATGAATTAATGAATGTTCAAGTTTGTGGGTCCGGGGCTTGAGCCATCAACCTTCTGGGTCCCAGACATGTACCATAGCCACTAGCGTGAACTGCGTACAAAGCAATATTGCACTGCCATTGGCTGTGATGGAGCCTGGATTCATGACTACGTTAGAGTCCTGTGGTTTGCAGGACCAGCCACCCAGAAGCCGCTTGTGTTGTGATCATTTTCAGGAGAAAATATCCTCCCTCTCTCTTTTTCCCGAGTGCCAGTTCATCAAGCTCTAATGAGCAAAGGAGGCTCTGGCTTTTAACTCGGCTGATGAGGCCCTTGTACAAGGATGTCTCTGCTTAAAAGCACAAAGGGGAATTACAAGAAATGAATTACATGTTGAAGAGGAAAATTAAGCCCGAAAAGCAATTTTCAGCCTTTTATTGAAAAGCATACTCTTCTGAACAAAGTCCATGTGATTGCTTCAAATTGTTAAAGAAATGTGTTTTCCGGTGACTCTGCCCATAAGGGACGCAACTGAAGCCATTTCCGGCTGTCCCCCCTTCCCATTTCTCACCTCTCTCTAATTGTGACTTGCGGGAGTGTTCCTCGCAGTGTGAACGCCTCTGCTTTTTCAGCTTTCCACAGGACCTCGGTCAACCCTTAAATGCGTAAATGAGTGTCTTATTACTGGAACCTGGGACCCGGAAGGTTGGTAGTTCAAGCCCCGATGTAGATCCGTACAGCTGTTGGGCTCTTGAGTAAGGCCCTTAACCCCGAATTGCCCTAGAGTTGCCAAGAGTTGATTAGACTAAGGATTAGACTCCCCTCTAATCCTTAGTCTAATCAACTCTTGGCAAGTTGCCTTGGCTAAATAGCAAATTGTTATTAATTATTATTATTATTATTATTATTATTATTATTATTCCATGAGCACAGCTTAATCAACTTTTATTCCTGTATTTTTCATTTTATTATTTCTACATTTGGAATAATGTTTTTTATACTATTAATGGAATAATAATTATATAATTCTGTCATTGTAAACTTTGAATTTGGAGTGTCAATTTCAATATGCTGAAATGCAGCCCTTGCTTCAGGCTTGGGACAGTGAAGGCAATCCGCTGTTCTCCTCGAAAACACACGTCTGTCTTCTTTTATACCACAGCCGCAATCTGTGCACATAGAGAGTAGGGGTGGAGGAGACCCATTAATACGTGTGCACATAGAGAGTAGGGGTGGAGGAGACCCATTAATACGTGTGCACATAGAGAGTAGGGGTGGAGGAGACCCATTCATACGTGTGCACAGAGAGAGTAGGGGTGGAGGAGACCCATTCAAAGGGGTGCACTGGCACCGGTTGGATTTGAACAGAGAAGGGGGTGTTCACCCATGGTAAATAGGCTGCATGTATAAAGCGCTTTTATCCAAAGTGTTTTACAATTGATGCCTCTCATTCACACACACACACTCACGGTGTCTGCCTCTCATGCAAGGTCGTTGGGACACACTCAGGGCAGGGATCAGACCAGTAACCCTCCAACTGCTCGATGACTGCCCTTATCTCCTAAACTAATGTCACCTCATGTCCTGCAAGTGGTGCTTTTGCCCCAAATGAGCAGCAGCAGGTTTAGGTTCAGCTAGCTATACTTAAATATGTTCATGATGATGCATGATGCCCCTGCGATTTTTAATTGCTATACCTTACTATTTGGCCATAATATTCCAACCAACCCATCCTAATGAAATGTAATGTGGTTGATAATCAGTTGTTGTTTTTTGCACTTCCAAATTCTTGCCTTTGACTGGCGTCACAAATAAACAATGCTGCCGTGGTGCTTGCCAGTTTTTGAAAATAAATGAAGTAAAATGATTGAATGAATAAATAATGTCCATGAATCATAACTGCGGATGCAGAGATTAGCAATGCGAGCAGAAGCCTTACAGGAACAGAGAAATTGGACAAGGCCCAGCACTGCGCCATTACCAAAGCTTTAGAGTTATGGGCTGCATGTACAGAGGCTCAACTCCACTACTATCCGCTACTATCAAGAAGGGTTATTTGAGGAAATTACCATTTTTCATGAACTGACAGTAAGAGTGTTATTAGCTTTTTTACTTCTAAAGAAAAAGGCAGAGCTAGAAAATAAACATCATAGTCTAGCAATTTGTGGGGGAAACTTTTATTTTTTCATTTTAATGGGCTGTGCTAATAAAAACAAGTCTCTTTTGTAAACACATGAAAGATTTGATTTGAGAAAAACAATGCTGTATTTCAAATACCTGGTCAGATTGCAGCTGGCTGAAAATATATTAAAAAATGTAAGTATGTATTTTTCAAAAACAATAAATGTGGCCATAGAAAGATATTTCAAATGACTACACTGGATGAAAAGTAGACCACTTCTTCAGTATCTTCCTTGCTCTGTTTCAGGCCATTCTATATTCTATAAGGCCATGCATGTTATAATGCATTTATAAGGCATTATAAAATTCATAAGGTTTATAAGCCCAATTTGAAAGTGATTCTCTGCAAACTCTAGAGACTGTGAGAATCACAGGAGGTCAAACCACCCTGTCTATGACTATACCGTGAAGCAATCTCTAAGGTAGATATAAGGTATAAAATGTTCCTTCATTTCACTCATCCTCTCTTTAATCTCACTTGTCAAGGCTGAGTGCAAACTTTTTGGTTTTCTCATTTCGTTGGCCCATGGCTTTGAGGACTTCAGGGGCAGACGCCCTCAAAGCAGCTTTGTAGACCTCCCCTCGCTGTAGACCTCCAGGCGAGTGCCCCTGTGTGCCGAGTGCCTCCCGTTGATGTCTCAGCAGTTTTGTGCTGAAAGAAATATCTACATTTTTATTTCCTCCCTGCCATATCTCTGAGCAGAATGGCAACCTGCCTCCATTATAAAATGTGAAACTGGCTTTCACCCACCGACCGCCGAAAATCTAAGAGATAAATCTCAATGTATTGCAATAAAAAAATCTGTCAATTCACTTCCTGTAAAATAGTAATCAGACTATGAATGACATGTCTGAGTGTGCAAAGATAGTGAGCACACTATCAAATACTGGAACACAGGCTTCCCCAATGCATTTATCTTTACTAATCTTGCTCTTTAAATTGGTGTTTAGCTCTACTGATTATCAGTGTTATAACTATGCATAACAACAGTGGTATGCAGAATGGCATCTCTGAACACACAATGCATCAAATCTCTTAGTGGATAGGATACAGCAGCAGAAAACCAATAAATCTAAAAAAGAAGTAATAAATACCTAATAAAGTGCTCATTGAGGGTATATTCTCTTCAATTCAGTAGCTGGTCAACTACAGCTTCAACTGCAAATGATACCACTGGCTGTATTAAATACAAGCAAACTATATGATTAGAAATGAAAATGATTAGATTTAGAGCATTGCTCGTCAATATATTCTACAGTGTACACTGTACTTCTTGCTCATTTAAGGCATTTATGGCTTGTCAGACGATAAATAAATTGAGATAAATACTTGTCTGTGTCAGTCAGATTGCAGCAAATAGGGTGCTTCTGCCTACAATATTGCATACTTGGCTACAATATTGATCAGAGAATGCTGCTGAATGCTGAATCAAATTTTTATGCTCAATCTGTTTTTGTGAGGAATTAATTTTAACCTTAGAACCTTAACTTTCACAGAGTCAGTAAGTAAAGTCCACATAATTGTTGTCTGTATAAAATGTAACCTGATCATATTGTACGTAGTAAACAATACTTAACTAAACTATGGAAAGCCGTTTGTAATACATAACAAAACACCATCTTCCAAAGATGAGTTTAACAATGGCGAATGAATGGCATTGATTACCAGAAAATGAAAGACCCAAATGGGTCCATTATATCGCGGACACCTGCACATAAAAAAGTAAACAAATCAAGGAAATTTGTCACATCTCAACAAACTGGATGGATAGATAATACTCTGAGTAAGTGTAAACATTATTTGATTGAATTTTTAGGTGAACTGCCCCTTTCAGACTAAGCTCTGCGAAAAGATAAGAATAAGAGAAAAAACAGTTAGAAGCACCATGCTATGCTACTGTATATTTGATATTGTGCCACTTCAATTAATCATTTCATGATTCATTACAGTTTCTCACAAGTAAAGACATAAAGCCCCCCAGCTTGGATGAAAAAACATATAATAGGGGATCTTTAAGGCTGAACCAAAGTTGCTAAAAGGTTTTCAAGGATTAAGAGCTGATGATAATGGCAGTATTATTGAAGGAGGTTTTGACTGACATTAAAATATAAAGTGAGATGTGATATTCAAAAAGATAGAGAATAGAGGTTCTGTGGTGATTCAGAGGATGAATTATTAATATAATGGAGAGGGATGCAGCTAATTGCCTCGTATGAAACACTCTTAAACTTTTAATCTTGATGTTTGAAACAACACACATCTATTACATGCCTTACTGAACATTTATTACATGCCGTACTGAACATTATTTTCCCTTTAGCCGCATTCAGATTCAGACAGCTTGATGTCAGAATCATGATTCACTTGCATTCATGAGATTTAGCTCTGTGATTTCTGGGCCAGCAAAGTTGAGGCAGCTGAGCGTGGGTGGGGGTGGGGGTTGTATCGTCGTTGAGCATGCTGGAGGTATCCTGGGCCTAACGCAATCCGACATCTGCTACATTTAAATGTTCTGCTGTTCAATGGCTGAATTACGAGTACAATGAATCATACTAAAATGGCTAAAAAGTTAATCATTATGAAAGTGCATTGGGATTCCGGCTGGCAGTGTTAGAAACACAATGAAACCAAATGCAGCTAATTGACTGGCATGTATTTTTCTAAATCATTAACTACATAACTTGGTTGTTATGACCTTTAACACACTAAATAAGCATTAGTTATTTAACATTTTGAGTTGTTACTGTATACATTGGCTGAGTTCTAAATACAATGGAAACAAACCCAGCCCAACTGAAAAGCTAAACAATTTATTGCTGTGACATTTCTTGAATTTCCCAAACTAGTAGTGATTCTGAAAAGCCATGCACTAACAATAAGATAAAGGGAAATATAAATAATAAGCTCATACAGCAATTCAGCTATATGGGCTAAATATTGTGACATACTTTTCATTATATACTGAGTGCTGTGCAAAATTCCTTAGATTCCCTTGATTCCTCTCATATAACGTATATATCTATATATTTATTTTTTGTGTATCAAAAGAAAAGAGTGAATTTGAGACAGCAAGTGATACAGTGAAATTCTGCAAGACCTGTGGCAGATTCTCAAATATGTTTGGTACAAACTACCTCTTTTGCATTCTCAAATTTTCTGGAAATCATACATCATGTTATTTTCACTATCAGAACCTATTGTCAAAGATGCTCTTATCAAAACACTGAAAAAACTTTTACTGACACAGTTGTAAGAGAGATTGTCCTAGCAGTTTCAGAGAGTAACATTTTCACATCACCTGTGAAGCCCCATCGTCAACAGCTAAGAGGAGAAAATCATATTATAAGGACTAGTTACACCTGTTGAGTACCATATTGAATTACCACAGCATACCTGTGTGTTTGCCACTGCAAGTATTGTTTAAAAAAGCTGGAATATTTCAGAAAGTCCAAGAAACCACCACACAGCAGCCTGGTCAGTATTTATCACATCCGGATGCCACTTATTGTCAGGAAAATCCACTTATCTCCGATGAGGGACTGAAGTTATCTAGAATTCTCTATGTGGATTATTTTGAAATTGGAAACCCTCTTGGAACTTCAAGGAAAATACACAAACTATGTACAGTTTATTGGGCATTTGCTAACCTGATGGTAAAATATCGCTCAGCCCTGCACTCCTTACAAGTTGCCCTTTTGAGCAATTCAAATGATGTACGGCAGTTTGGATATGCTATAGTGTTTGCACCTCTCATGAATGAACTATAGACACTGGAAGAGGCTAGTGTCCGGGTTAAGACATTTAGTCTGTTCCTGTTCTCTGTTTCTCAGCTAGCACATTCTGGTCTTACAGCAAGGTCAACAAGGGGTATCCCCCTTTTCACATGGCCTGCAACTCCGACAGCTTCCAGAGACGAGTTGCAGGACTGTCAGACCCTGCTCGCGGTGGCATACCCCTTGTTGACCTTGCTGTAAGACCAGAATGTGCTAGCTGAGAAGCAGAGACATTAAGGTCAAAGGCTGTCTGTCTGAGAGACAGAGAAAGACTCCTAGTAAACACTTAATTCAGAAAGGGGTGTAATAGTAATAAGGATTGTCACTAAAAGGTTATTTTAACCATGTGATTGTCTTTATGTTAACACACATTGTCAATTAAGAATCAATTAAGAAAATTACCCTTACAGTCCAAGATATTTTAATAACAAACCAATGCACCCCCAACCGCCTCAGTTAGATTTCCGTTTTCATTTAAAAGGTAAACTTTTGAATGCAATTCACTTATGATTATCTGCTTATCTAAGTACACATATCATATAATTAAATATTAAGTGTTTATAGACAAGTTTATACAGTTTACAGCATTTTAATTGTGCATTCTTAAAGCATTTTAAAGCATTTTTGATCATTAATCATGAAAAAAATGGTTTAAGCAGGTGGTTTTAATGTTGTGGCTGTTTGGTGTAGGTTGCCAGTGTATCGTAGTAATTACTGAACATGTAAGTTTTATATTTTCAAGGTGAAAATCCAGCATAGTATACCTTAACCTTGATTTACCCCGGTAGGTTGTCTGAGGACAAGCTTTCTGCTTCACACTCTCTGGTGTACATTCACACCTGTCCTGGGAGACTGGCCAGCACTTGCCCAGTCTTCTTCCACTGGCCACTGCATTTGATGTGGTGGTGACACTGTGTGTTTTAATTAACATTTAAGTTGTGTGCTTCGAAAAATAAAGACTTGACATGGCTTTCATAATCATCGTAAATTTGCAACAAATTATAAGTTATCAGAACTGTGTTATACTATCATAAAATTTCAAATAACCACATACACTGATTTTACTTTTTGCTTAAAGTCATGCTAAAACACATAATTGATATTTCCAAGACATGCAGAATGGTTGCCCTTGCATCACACAGATTTAATCTGAACTAATGGTAGCGATTTACAAATAATAATTAAAATACTATTTATTGCAAAGTTGACATCTGTCTATCTGTCTGCTGTATATACATATAATCAAAATGGTGATGGTATAATATAGTATACACCTCTCTTTGGCACAGAGGAACTAAACCAAAGGTGTGCCCCATATTACATATGAAATAACATACAGGAACAGGAACTAATTTTTAGCCCATTCAGACCCTGCACACATTACAAAGTACACCACTTGTTTTCTATTTTAAAAATATATGTGGCCTTTTCACAATTTGAAGGTGTTAGTCCTGCCTGTGTACATCTGAAAAATTTGAGCCATGACAGCACTACTACAAAGATGATAAGGCACCTCTTAAAACTCTTTTTTTATATTTTTTTATATTTCAACCATGTTTGTTGGTTTTAATATTATATACATGTGTATTGTGAATACAAAAGTGCAAGTCATGTCTGAATGTGTATTTATGGGCCTATTTATCTAGTATTAATGAGAACACTTAAAACATTGCATCCTTATAGACAATGGGAATATCTCGGAAATTAAGATCTCTATTTGGCTGCAAATCATTTGGTTGCTTCATCAAGAGATGCACCTACTTATTTTCCTTTCCTTGAGGCATCCTAGCATACAGATAAACATTACTTTGAAGTCAAGCAGATACAATGTGTACTGGGGTTCAAGTGCTTTGAGGTTGAAATACGTACATATCCAAAAAGGACATTGCATGCAGAAAATGGCCTCTTCAGATGCTCATACCATTGATCTACCGCAAAGACAAGAAACACCAGGGTCTCTCTCCCCATACAATCTTCTTTACTTCAAGGTGAATGTGGCTGGGGCCCTTGTGCACTTAACCCGTGAGGAAAAGAAGCAGTCCAATCACTTCATCTCTTGATGAAGCAGGCCAATGTTTTTCAGCCAGGGAGAGGAAGGAATACAGAATGGTTCTGATTAGAACCCTGTGATTCCATAGAAGCACCCTAGCTAGTTAAAGGGTTCTTTGTCGGGCAAAATGGTCTGGGATTTTTCACACCACACCTATGACAAAGGTTTCCATAAAGAACTAAAAATGTTTGCCCTATGGGATCAAGCCAAAGACCCCTTTCAGAATCATTTTTTTTCCAAGAGTGTATGCCATAACTTGACAATGAAAAAGTGTCAAGCAGGTGAAAACTTGGGAATCAAACCAAGCTCTGAAAATTGTTCATTGTTTTTATGAAACAATACAAAAATAAGGAAATAAACTAGCACACAGAAAAACAGAGCATCAGCTAAACTCATATTTGTACAGGTATTTTGCCTTAGTTTAATGAAGCATATTACAGTTGTTAATTATTAACAGCAGGCATGAAGAATAATATAAGGGAGGTGTAATAAACATGTAGTTAATGACATTAATCTATTAAAAACAATACCACAAATCTCATATCTCATATTTTACAATGATTCAGTCCTAATGTCCACTGGACAAAAAACGTAAAAAAAATAGCAATTCAAGATTTACAATAAGTTATTTTTTGTAATTGGAATTTCTAGTTGCCTATAGGGTGGGGAAAAGGCATAATTGTATTTTACCCATAGCTAAGACGTTCATTCAAGATTGTGACTATGTTTGCAGCAAAACGATACTTCACAATTTTAAATGAACATTCCATTTAGTTTGCCAGCAACGCCTTTTTAATACAAATGGATGTAACTTGGATCTAACTTAGATCCAGCTAGCTAAACAATTGCTTTATAATTGTAACAGCCAAATAGTTGTCAACTTTTGTTCTCTCTGCATTTTCATCAGCAGCCATTTCAAATTGTTATCTAACAGGAGCTACCATTTGTGGCATAGCAAAAAAAGTTTCAATAATTGGTAGGATTTTAAAAGGGGCTCAAACAATAGTATAGCAGTTTTGTGTGTTAGTATAGCATTTTGATTAGTTGAAAAGGTACAGGTATACCTTGACTTACGAAGGGCTTACGTTCCTGAGAAACTATAAACGGAAATTTCAGAAACCAAACAGCATTTATCATTGATTTAATAGAGATACGTTCCGGGGAGTTGATAACAATAAAAAAATAAAAAAATAATAATAAATATTTTCATTCATTGGTAAACCATCGGAACATCTGTGTGGTTATTAACTTAAAGTAATGACTGAAACTGCAATGGCAACTCCATTTAAAAAACACATTTTATGTTTGTAACCAAAACATGGCCACCAACGTTGTGCCTACGGCCAGCAATGTGCATGGATGTAGGCTAATGTGATGTTCCTCTCAGCCACCCATCACTGTATAGAAATGAAATGATTAGTGCAACCGCAATGACTGAAAAGTAGAAATTTAAACATCTGCCGAGCAAACTAGTTGATCAATACACAGGCAGATTTAATGTTCAGTTCGTAAATTAAGTCTACCGCTCTTCCATGGTTAAATGTAAGCTCCATTTTCATATCGAGGTGACTTTCGTTTTTTGGCTGGAGTAACTGTTAAATTCAGTAAATCCCGGAGCTTCGCCCTTCAATTGAGTTTAAACTGGTAAATGTGCTAATGCAAATTAGGCTACTGTAGATGATAAAGTGAAAACGTTTCAAGCACTAGAGGGCAGCATTGAGTTGGGTCTGCTGACTTTTCCTAGCAAAAATTTTTTTCTTCATGTATAATTTCGTTAAAGTGAACATTCCATTCGAAAAATGAAAAAATGTCCCAAAATGTTGTGTTCGTTAATGTGAAAACTCGTAAATAGAACATTCGTAAATCTGTATATAGCCATATGGGACTGATATATTGGTGACAAGTGATAGCACCGTGTAGTGCACAAGGGTGAACAAATCTGAACTCACCCTGAGAGGTTGCAGGCTTGAACCTGTAATCTGTTACCCTCTTTGCTTTATCCCTTACAGAAAATACATGTTAGGGTGGATTGCCTCCTCTCCTTTATGAAAAGGAGCCACTAATAAAATGTACTTGTCCAAGCATTGATTAAAGGTGATTACATTTAAATTGATTCATGGCGCATGAAGTTGCAATTATCAGCCTGTCTTTTCTAGCGTTTACTTCTAGATACAGTGGGCTCCAGAATTATTGGCACCCCTGGCTGGCAATGCACAAAAAATACTAAAACAATACTGAGATAAACTGAAAAATAGTATACTCGTGTTTCAATGGAACTAAGCAAAATCAAATATCCTGAAAAATAATAATTTCATAAAAAATTCCAGAATTATTGGCATCCACCTCTGGCAAGGATAACAGGAAGGAATCTTTTCAAGTAATGCATGACAAGTTTAAGGAACACATTTAGAGGGATTCTGGATCATTCCTCTATGCAGATCCTTGCAAGATCCTTGAGATTCTTGGGTTTGCACTTATCAGCTGACTTCTTCAGTTCAGCCCACAGGTTTTCCATTGGATTGACATCTGATGCCTGAGATAGCACTACAGAACATAGATTTTGTTGTCACTGAACCATTTGTGGATGTATGGATTTTGTGGTATGCATTGGGTCATTGTCTTGTTGGAAAGGCTACCTACAGCCAAGTCTCAGCCTTGTGGTAGAACCAGATTGTCAGACAAAATTGGCTGATCCTTGGGGGAACTAACAGTTCTAACAGGATATCTGATATCGGATATCAGCATAAAGGATATGTGAAGAGAGACAGACTCCACCTGAACTAGAGAGGTGTATTATCCAATAAACTTGCTGCTAGTCTAAGTGAGGTTCTCAGTTCCTGACTCTCCATCAGGGTGGTCTTTTCATCCTACATCTATGCCTGCATGTTTCCCAAAGCCAATCTATGCCTTTGTCTGCAAGGTGCATTTCAGAGCTTGTGATAGCACATATCCCAAAGCCCCCCTATCTACCATATCTGAGCCAGAAACTAGTATTAGTGGTTAGTATTAGTCTGTGTCTGCCCCACACATTAATGTAATATAAAACTAATCATGGTATTAGCTTGGCTAACCCCACTCTTATAAAAGCATGTCATGTTGCTACTTCCAGCTGTAGTGGATCACTCTTAAGAATCAGACTGGGTGTCTCGGTGGTGCAGCCTCTAGAGCACTGACCGCATGCTCATTGCGAGCTGCGACGTTGGCGGTTCGAATCCGACCGTCTGGCATTTGTCGCATGTCTTCCCCTCTCTCTCACTTCCATTCTTCCTGTCTCTCTATACTATATACTGTCCAATAAAGCTGAAAAAGGCCTAAAAAATATCTTTAAAAAAATAATAAAAATCAGACTACTCGATGTTAGATTTCTTGCTCATAAAGCAGATCTTGTTTATAAATTGATTGCAGATGATAATGTCTTTGTATTGTGTCTGAAGACCTGCTGAATATGTTGCGTTAATGAACCATCCTGTTCCTTGCTATTTTGCCAGATAAGGTTGTAATTGTTGGTGATCGCAACGTAAATGTTGATAAACCTGGTGCTAAATAGTTAAATAGTAAATCATTTTTCTAGGAACAGCCTTTCCCTTCATAAATATGCTCCCTACTGTGAAGGAAAAAGCCATTGGACCAACAAAAAAAACCCCATAACTTTCATTCTTTGAAAAGTTCATTTGATAAGGTCACCCCTTTAAAAGGAAGAATTTTTCGGAAACATTATTCTTACTGGTACAACGATATTATCCACGTGCCCTGTAGCATTCCACAAGAAAACAGGATTCAGAAATGTTCTATGAACCTGAAATAAGGGAGTTATAGTAGATGAGCCTTTTGAGAGATACACTGAAGATACAATTACATTGTATTTATCTGAGGGTAATTAATGAAATGAACCGAGTAGAGACAATGGTGATTTTCTGACTGCGTAATCAATGGTAGTCTTCCCATTTTAAACCAAAGCTGGAGAAATTGGATATACTCCAAGATAAAGTAGAGAAAGTGAGAGAACTACTGTTGTAGGAGATGAGTGAAGGGGGATAAGGGGGAAGTTGTACAGAACAGAAAGAAAGGAACTGTTAATGCACAGAATGGGCATCTGAAAGTGAAATAAAAAATATATACTAAAATAAATTACACCACACGCTCAAAAATAAATATATAATAAATGCCTATAAATGTCCATACATATATTCATTCATTCATTCATTATCCTAACCTGCTTATCCTGAACAGGGTCACAGGGGGGCTGGAGCCTATTCCAGCATACATTGGGCGAAAGGCAGGAATACACCCTGGACAGGTCGCCAGTCCATCGCAGGGCAGACACACCATTCACTAACACACTCATACCTATGGGCAGTTTAGACTCTCCAATCAGCCTAACCTGCATGTCTTTGGACAGTGTGACGAAACTGGAGTACCCAGAGGAAACCTACGCAAACACGGGGAGAACATGCAAACTCAGAGAGGCCCCGGCCGGCCGGGATTCGAACCCAGGACCTCCTTGCTCTGAGGCACATACATATATTACATACCCAAAATAAAATGTTTACTATTCTTGAACCTTTTTCACTACAGGCATAATTCTTAAAGGTAACCCTTATGGGTATGTTTTTCAAGATAATTATTTGAAGTATTACGAAAGAAATGTTTGAGACGCTCAAACACAGTGGATTTTTTCTCACTGAAAAGATTTTATGTTTTTGAGTGGATACAGATTATGGTGGCAGTGCCTGGCATACTTAGGAACACAATGGAGCCACAGCCAAAACACTGGAAAAATACCCTTCCAAATGCGATGACAATATCACAAAAAATTATAATTCTGCATTGTCCAGGCAGTTTTCCAAAAAGGACATTTGGAGACTCCAAAAGGACACATGGAAACTAAATGATAATTTAGATGATTAAGGGTCTTATGACATGTAAAATACTGTGTTTTGCTTACTAAATTATACAACACTTTTTATCCAGAAAGTGTTTGCCCTCACCTGTCACCCTCCCCCTACCTCTCCCACTCCTTGTGCTGGGCTCCGACAGGTCGAGAAGAAAAATAAGTACAATGATCACAATAATTACATAATTATTGTGTACAATAATTGTATACTTCATATATAATTTTTTTTTAATTGAATGAGGTCCATTGAGTTAAGCTTTTGTCAAATACCCAACCCCCCATCAACAAGTCAAACACATTCCACAAACAATTTTTGATTCAAAAGCAGGCTAGCTCCTTATTTATAAGCTTACTGAATAATTATCAAATATTTCGAGAATGTATTTCGATGCTTACTGATATAAAATGGGGACGTCAATGAAAATACCTTCTATCTTCATGTCAAAGGTCTTTTCATGGTCTTCCTCAGAATATTTACTCGAGAATAATAAAAAGGCTAGAGAGATGAGAGATAGCATAACTTATATATAACTTCAATACCATACCCCCCCTCCCCCACACTTATTTTGCCACCCACATGTTACAACATACATAATAACTGTTGTCGCTAAAGCAATAGCATCTAAAATAGGTTATACAGACAGAACTGGGAGTTTTCACGCTTTCAAATGGTATGAAAATTGAAGTGAAAAAAGGAATGAATGCAAAAACAAACCCAGCTCTGTTCTCTATTTTGTGAAAAGCCTGGGTGACCTATGAAAGCAAGGCCGAATCATCACTTTCGCACTTACTGGTTGACTCTTACAGGTTGACTCATGAGGTCTCCTGTAATTTGTGTATCAGTGGTGGGGTATTATGTGTAGGGGTGATGGTTTCATTTAATATTATGGGCTTCTGGTACAGTGTGTTTCACTTAAAAGCAGTCCTTGGTTGCAACAGGAAGATAGACTGACACTGAACTGTTTTGGGCCCATTAACATGGATGAGCTGTCTAAACTAAGTGCTCAAAAATGACTACTTGGCTGCTTGATCTGATTCCTTCAAAATTGGTTAAATAACGTTTTCCAGTTCTAGGCCAGCACATGCCAAAAATCATTAAGACATCCAAAGTAACAGGGCTGTTATTAAGTTGTTTCAGAAAAAAAGTAATATGGAACCTGACAAACTATAGACCAATTCAAAGCAGTTCTCAGTACTTACCTTAGCTTAAACTATATCCAGGAAATATTCAAATCAGTATTTAGACCCTCCTACACTGCTGAAACAACACTTATTAAGGTTACCAGTTACCTACTGTACTTTTGTCAGTCGACTGTAATTCATTGTTGGTTTGTGTACTTCTTGACCCGAGTGGCGGTTTTGACTCCAGGGCTGTGTTGGACTTCAACGACAGGCACATCATACTTACGCAACAGGAAATAGTTTGTTCAAATAAAAGGTTGAACAAACTACTACTCGGTAATGAAATAAGGATAAGTGCTAGGACCTGTACTTTTCAAATTATACTGTATATGATACCTCTTGATTATATATGCTACACATGCAGATACTGTGTATCTCTCACTGAAACCTGGTGAAGCAGTACCGATTTCCCAGTTAGAGTTTACCGTTGTAGATAACAATGCTTGGACTCAGAAAAGACCAGCAGCTCAGGCAAATAATATCCATTTATGGCATGGCTAGATGCACTTCCATCAGAGACATGGAGGATAGTTAAAGTGCAAGGTTCAAAAGGGCTTGCTTACTGAATGAATATATGTGTATTGGGCGTAACTGTGAACTAATCAAACTGCCATTTTCCATTCCCTTTAAAGCCTTTTGCATTTGCCCCTTGGTGGATTTCTAATATAACGGCAGATTTAGCGAGACATTCAACAGACATATTTGCTACTAAGGAATTTGACCACTGATTCTCGAAAGGGAGATCTCTACTTGTAAAACCAATGGAATGATTATATATGTATTCTGTAACTAGAAGCAGGTATTTATAGTATCCTTGAGTTCATGCTCCCAGATTGATAGTCCAATGTGTCATGCTAGCTGCAGATGAGACTGGGCAGGGTGTGCTTGTTAACTGGCTGCATTTAGAAACCCACTATTTGATTGTATTTTTTGCTTACATGACGGCGGTTATTTAACTGCTGCTTTTATCCAAAATGACTTAAAGTGGATTAGATTAAGCAGGGAACAAATCTCTGACCAAAGGCTTTTGTATTGGACCCTGCATTGCTCCAGGGGGATTATCCCTTGTTTTTCCTTATCGGTTTGGCAAAAGTCTACCAGGTTGTTTGCCACTGCTGAGCTCACCAGTGCATTCTTGCTTCTTAACAATGTACCAAACGGTTGTTTCTGACATGCCTAATTTAATGTCTCTGATTGAGTTATTCTGATTTCTCAGCCTGCTTTACTGGCATTGACACTGTTGTTCACAATCCCTACACTGTTCACCCAATATGCATGTAAAAAAAAAAGCTAAAAGTCTGCACTTTAACCTCAGAGTCAGTGTTTTATTTCAAATTCAATATGCTGGAGTTTTTACACATGCGTGGGTTGAAGTTTGGTGGTACTGCATGTAAATAGTTTTATGTTAGTTTGCCTCATATGAGGTAGTAACAGACAATTTCAGGATTTGGGCTTGCTATAAATAAAACCATAATCGTACAGGCTAACAGGGCTCTGGTCAACCTAAACTTGAAATGAAGTTTGAAATGTTTGCTCAGAAAGCAGTTTTGGGAAAACTTGTGCTTGTCGATATCTTTACCAAATTTTGTACACAAGCTGACCACAAGTTTGTGCACAAATATAAAATACTTTTGGGTTGGTCCTTGAATTTTTTTCTTGAATTGGGATATTCAGCGCTGAACTATAAAATGGTAGGCATTTATATAGCTCCTTTATTCAAAGGGCTGTATAAGTCATACACACAATCATGCACCAATGCCAATCGGCTGCCATGCAAGGCACCAACCAGCTCGTCAGGAGCATTTGGGGGTTAGGCGCCTTGCTCGGGGACACCCAGGGGAGGATCGACACTGCAACCGTCCGACTTCCAGATGACTGCTCTTACCACCTGAGCCAAAGTCGCCCCGTAAACACATATGGTGTTTTCTATTTTAGTATGTACATGCTCTGACATACATTTGTTCAGTCTCAAATTTCTAAATGGTACAAGCCTCTTCTTTCTTTCATGTCTTCAACCATGAGTGTGCAGTAAATCGTTTTTGAGATATCAACATTTTTATAGGACTAGTACAAAATAGGAGGAAATTGCCCTCTAGGGGGGCAAAGTGGAAATGCTTAAGGCCTGCTGTTTGGCTTTCCTGAAATGGCAGGACTAGCATTTATAAAATGTTTTCTAATTTCTACATGGAAAAACCGAAACACTTAATAGAATTTTTTCATTAAAATGTTCTTTAATAAAAACAGAAAATCTGCACTTTAACCGCATGCATTGTGGTTACAGTAAATATTGTTTGGTTACAAATATGAAATTGTGGAGTCGAGCCAAATCAAGAAAACAAGGCTTCCCCACCGATTCTTTGTCTTACAATCCCCCATGTCATGGCTTGCAAATATGTTTATCTGATTCATGCCCTCATTCATTTTTAAATCCGGCAACCCTGTCTGCATATTAATAGTACGCTTGCCTTGTCTCAGAAACAACTGATTAAGAAAAAAGGCTTTTTTATACTTTGATCCTGCCTTAATTGCGTATATAGTCGTGGCTTGAGTCCCACAGTGTCGCATGAGTGACATCCGCAGATTTAGGATCAGACATTGTGTGTGTGTGTATCAGCATGTATATGTGTGCGTGCATGTGAGCGTGTGCGTGCATGTGTGTGTGTGTATATGTGTGTGTATCAGCGTGTATATATGTGTGCGTGCATGTGAGCGTGTGCATGCCTGTGTGTGTGTGTGTGCGTATCAGCGTGTATATGTGTGCGTGCATGTGATTGTGTGCGTGTGCATGCATGTGTGTGTGTGTGTGTATAAGTGTGCATGTGAGCACGTGTGCGTGCATGTGTGTGTGCACATGTGTGCATGTGAGTGAGTGTGCATGCATGCAGGTGTGTGTGTGTGTTAATTTGTGCATACATACTTTGGTGATCTGTATTCATGCAATACTGCCTGTCACAAGCAGAATATTCTGATTCACATGAGAACAGCACAGTAGCTTGCTAACAATGACTGTAGTATGTGGATATGGGGAGGCATAAATCTCCTTACTGAGCTATGAAAATACTAAAGCCCTTTCCCATCTCTTTCCTCATTTTCTTTCCCTCTCATCTTCTCTTTTCTCCTGGCTCCCTCTCTCCCCTTCCTCCTTAGTCTAAATCCCTACCTTCTCCTCTCCTACCTTTCTCCATCTTTTCACCCCTCCTCCTTCCCTTTCCCTGTCTCTCTGTCCCATCTCTTTATCCTGCCTCTCCACCTCTTTTCTCTTTCTCACGCTCTGTCTCTCTGCCATTCTCTTCATCCCTCTCTCTGCAGAGCAACACCCACACACGGAACTAAGGAAGGCTGTTCAGAAAACGGCTGCCTGCATCTCTTTCTCTCTTTATCTCCCCTCTTTCCCTCTCTCTCTCTCTCTCTGTCACTCTGTCTCTCTCTGCCAAAACGGTTTGCGGGCTGCATTTCTTCTCATACCGCTCTTGTCCACCCCCACAAATTCAGAGGAGGCAGTGGAAGGGGGAAAAGGGGGGACAAGCAGTGCAAGGGCGAAAAGGGGGAACACCCTGTTGTTGGCGGGTAACTTCTTTATCTCCAGACTCTCCCTCCCTCCCTGTTCATCTGTCCATTCAGGAGGCAGTGCTGCAACAGAGGCTTACCTCAGACAGTCTCTGATAGAGGCCAAATTTAATGCCGGCACTTGTTGTTGTTAGTGAAGACGGGGGGGAGGCCACTAAGGATCATCTGCAATGGGTGGAGGAGTCAGAGTGGGGTGGGGGGGGGGGGTGCTTGGTGGTGTTCCCTTCCTACAGAGCAGAGGGGAGTAGATGGCAGTGAAGGGGATGCGGTAAAGTAGACCGTGTTGGCTCAGCGTCCAAGCTGCAGAGATTTGACTGGCCACCGCTGCTGCATCACCGCCAATCAATCTGCTTTAAGCACTCTCACCACGTGCCCCCGCACTCCCCCCCCCCGGCCCAACACCATTCGTCTCAGAGATAAATCACAGCACGCTCTTGAGCAATTAAGCAGAGACCGGGCCTGTAGAGGAGAGGGCTTTTAGCACGAGCGCCAGGCAATCTATCATTCATTTCTTTCTTATCGATACCCTCCGTGGTATTATTTATGACGTACAATCTCTTTGTCATTATACTTTTTTTGGGGGGGCTGTTATGATTTTTTTATTTTTAGCCACTTAATTAAGCTCGTCTCTTCTGAGTCATCCACCTGAGTGATCATGGGATCGATGATTTATTCTAATCATGTGACGTCAGTGAATTAACTGAAATTTATCATTGCTAGTAGTTCAGGTTATGTTCCACTGAAATCTTTGGTCTTCCACATCATGTCAGAGGCACATACTTCAATTAGCAGGAGGTATGGGCTTGAAAAGATCAATTCCGACAAAATATGTAAATGAGTACATTTGCATAGTTAAAAATGGCGGAAATTACTCATTTGAATATAGACTCAGTGAGCACTTTATTACGTATTTATTAGACTTTTTTTTTTGACTTCTAAGAAAATCGACTACAAATAATTCAACTAAATTCACCATCCATATGGCATATTCATTCAAAAGGTGAATTATCCTGAAAGTTGAATATTTGAGGGATTATTCACAGCAGTAAACACAAAAGGGTAAATCACAAAAGGGAAAGTCCACCAGTGCAGTGATCCGTAAAACCCAATATATTATGACATGAAGCAACGGAACGTGGCAAAATTTGTAACAGAGACTATTTTTAACTATTATTATTTACAAACCCTCCTCCCGTACGGCAAAGAATCTTGGGGTGACTCTTGATAACTGCCTCACCCTGGCTCCACAAGTATCCTCCACTGCCAGAACCTGCAGGTTCTTTCTGTATAATATACGCCGTATCCGTCATCTCCTGACTGAGAAAGCCACCCAGCTCCTAGTCCAGGCGCCCGCCTGGATTACTGCAACTCCCTCCTAGCCGGTCTCCCAGCGTGTGCCATCAAGCCCCTCCAGCTGGTCCAGAATGCTGCAGCCCGCCTGATCACCAGTCAGCCCAGGTCGGCTCATGTCACCCCGCTTCTCATTGGCCTCCACTGGCTTCCTATTGCCGCACGCATCCGTTTCAAGGCCCTAGTGTTGGCATTTCAGGCTGCTAAGGGGACTGCCCCACCTTACATACAATCCTTGATCACTCCCTACTCCCCAGCTAGACCACTCCAGTCCGCTAGCTCTGGTCGCCTTATGGTTCCCTCTCTACGTGCAACTGGCGGTCGAGCTGCACGTTCACGCCTGTTTTCTGTTCTGGTTCCTCAGTGGTGGAATGACTTGCCTACCACTGTCAGAACAGCAGAATCCCTCCCCCTATTTCGACGCAGACTCAAAACCCACCTTTTCAAACTCTACCTTAGTCCTCCCTCCTGATTTCCCCTGCCCCTCCTTTCTGATATCCCTATCCTTGTCTAACGCCCCCCCCAAAAAAAAAGCATCTGATAAAAATAACAAAAATGTAAATGTAAATGTAAATGTAAACAAACATAGACAGAAGAACAATATGGTATATTTTGCAAGTTCCTATAAACCACGGCATAACCCAGGCTGAAAGTTGACCGCAGAGCTGCTGGTTAGTTAAACATCACATAGCATGAGGTAAGTCTCCCCATTTACAGTTTTTTACAATTGCATTTTTCTAATATTTTTCAATACTGAGTTAACTTTTTCAAAACTCTCAGCACCAATACGCAGCCTGGCGCAACAGTTTCATGTTAGAAATGCACCAATACTACTAAAACAAACAAACGTGTCTCAAAATAAAATAATTCTATAAAACACTTGTTTTCTTCCAAAAAGTAAGTATACTTTATCAATCATAGCACACTGATATAAAAAAAACTGTGGCATTACAGTCGATGTACTATTTTCTGTCAGTCTTTGAAGTAATGTTGCACTCTCTAGTTCTTCTTTTGTGTTTTTGTAGTTTGTTAAAATAATATTTTGTTATTTGATTCATAGTGTACAGTCACAATGTACTTTATCTAATTTATTTATTTTACAAAATTTAAATCTGCACCACAGTATATGCAATAGGGACAATTCATAGACATTCTACTCTAATAGGGTAAAAAAATTATGTTTCCAGTGAAAACTAATACTGGAAATCACAGGTACAGTAATGTTTTTGTCTACTTCATTTGACCACATGTTCTCGTCAAAATCACACTCATGCTATACACTGGGGAGAGAACCTGTGCATGCCTGATCAATCCCTGATAACCATCAGCTGATTTGTTTATCCAGGCATCTCCTTCTTTCACCCACTTTTGTATTTCTTCCTGTGTCCATCTTGAACAAAACCATTCAAAAGATGAACACCTAGGCAGGTTTCCAACCGAATAAGGTGAGATTGTTGTATCCAACATCCAAATCACAATCAGAAGCTGTTACGCTGGGGGAACAGAGGAATCAAAAGCAGACAGGGGTGGAGAAAAATGTCAGGTTTAATTGCAAAAGCAGGGCCAGACAGAGTGGAGTCAAAAAACAGGCCAAGATCAAAAACCAGAGGGTCAGTCCAAGTACAGAGGTTGATCCAATAGAAGAGTCCAAAAAGCAGGCAGGGGTCATGAACAGGAATCCAGATAAACAAGGCTTAGGAAAACAAGGCTCTGGAAAACAAGGCTCGGGAATAAGGGGGCTAGAACAGGGGGAAGGAAAAAAGGGCTCAGGACTCAAAAAACAGGACAAGACAAACTAGCTAGGTTCAACTGAAAAGGACAGGTATAAATACACAGGGGAATGAAACAAAGTAGGTGGGGCATGGGAGTGAGGGCGGTCTAACAACTGAACATCAGGTGAGACGCATCAAAGGGTAATAGCACAATAACGAGGGGGAAACGAAAATGCAGACTGGATTCACAAAGACACACATGTAATACAAATGGCTCCGGACTAGGGACTACGGGTGCGAATACTTCGCTGAAACTAAGCAAGTAATCAGTGATAGAATAGGGAGGCGGAGTTACAGAACAGAATTGAAACTGGAGATGCGTTAGTAAGTTAGTTAAGTGATTAAATTACAAATACCCAAAACTAGTGAATGTTAGTTTGTTAGTTTTACAAACATATTAGCGTGTTAGTATAATTAGTTCTGTACAAATTCTATGTTAGTTGGGATTAGTACATTGGTGCTATCTACAAACATGAAATGGAGAGAGAGCAGGAAGTAAGGAATGCCAGATTGGAAGGAAGGTTGAACTCCGGAACTACCGTAAACACCCGAATAGTGGAGCACGCAGACAGGGGAGTGACTAGGGATAGTAAACATTCAGACTCAGACAACACAGGGAATGACAAGTGCAAAGACTAATGAATATAAACAGAACACTAGACTTGAATATGAAAAATAATAAATTACAATAGACAGAAAACAGGAACATAACAGAAGCACAATCTGAATAAAATATCATGGGTGCCCAGATTTTTGCATGCTACTGTAGGTTCCTAGGCTTTTGGCCTACAGTGGGAAGGAGGTGTGTGTGCATTCAATTAGCAGCGTGGGGTATGCTATTTGGGCAGGGTATCAACCATCGCACCAAACCAGAAACAACATCTTTATCTTTGTCAGTGACATGACTTAAATTGCTCCAAATAGGGTACTTTGGGCTGCACATTGAACATACTCAGTCATTTATTTTGTCTCTTATAAGCAAATGGTCAGCAAAGAGGTGTGCAAAGTGCATCTTATTTATTGCAAAACTAATACATTATTGTAGTTATTGTTAACACTAGACGTTTAAAAGGAGTTGAAACACTTTTACATGATTGGTAATGTCCCATATTACTATTTTGCCGTACAGTATCTGTCTCTACCCAATACTATGCTTTGGTGGTATAATAGATGAAATAGAGTGCCCTGTAAAAGTATGAAAACATTAGAATGAAATTACTTCTTGTACTGAAATATTGTGGTTTACATGTGCATATATGTGTTTTACCATACAGAAACACCTATTTTCAGCTGTGAAAAAGAATGAACATAGTAAACAATCAAAGGAACAAAAGTTGAATACTTGGTAACACAGCCCTTAAATGCAATAACTGCATCAAGTATATGACCCATTGACAGCACCAATCATGTGGCTTCTTTCAAAATGCCTTTCCCCGCCTTCACTGCAGCTGCCTTCAGTTGATTTTTTTAGCAAGTGCATTGTATGCTTGATTTGATTTAAAATCAGGTCAATGACTTGGCGAGTCTAAAACTTTACACTTTCTCCCACTGCTTTGGTTGTGTTGTGTAGAGTGTTTTGGGCATTGTCTTGCATTGTTTTCCATATTGCATAGATGAAACCGTGGACCGTGGGCTGTTCCTTTCTTTCCCCAAACTTTTGGCTTCCTGTTGTTTTGGTATAGGTCTTGTCTGTCCATAAAACTTTGTTCTAAACTTTCCTTCTTGTTGGCAAATTTTAATCTAGCCTTTTGCTTCTTGGTGCTGATAAGAGGTTTGCACCTTACAGTTGTAAGGCGGAAATTATTATGAATTATTATTATCACTCAGGGCTGGTCAGCTTGCTGGCTTCCTCTGGTATTGTGGAATATGTAGCTGTAAAGTAATTTAACCCAGAAGCCCCCACTATCTCCGCACCCATACAAGCAGGAGCCTGTGGGGCAAGACTCAGGCCTCCAGCCGTAAAACTCGTTACGACGGGGCAACATCCTTTACGGCACGGGAAGGTTTCAGAGGGCACGGCCTGTTAGGCCCTGACCTTCTCCTGAACCCCCCTTTATTGCTCTCTCCCTCTTTACTCAGTCACTAAATGATGTGTACAGCATTGGATGTTTCATGACAAAGTCAGTGTAGATAATATTCATGTTTGGTATTATTCTGATTGTTTCAGTGCGACTGGTGCAATGGTTTTATTTCTGCAACAGCAAACCCTGGACATCATAACCAACCAGGAGAAACTGTGTGGAGCTCTGCCCCAGTGAAAGCCATGTGCCTCAACCCCCCTGCGTTTCCTGGGGAGGCGTGGCTCCAAATTACAGATGGGTGACCCATTTTTAGGGTTAACATCAAAGGCCAGATTTTGGATTTAAGGACAGTAAGCTAAGCAATCTGGGAGAATGCAATCAGCCTCCGGTGCACACAGTGCACGTAATTTCTACGTACACGGTGTCTGTAGCCAGACTCCCGTATGTAGCTTTTATTACCAGTTATGACTTTTAAGACTCCGTAATTTGGTTGTTTTTTGATTTGGAACTAGTATGTAATTACGTGTATGTAACCTGCCTGGTAAAATAAAATTGTTAAAACTTGATCTGTTTGGTTTCGCTTACTGACACTCAAAGTTATACAGTGAATGCTTGGTTTGCCCCCTCGAACTGGTCTAGGGAGGATGAATATTTACGCTTAATGTATCATGGCGTATAGACCTATGATGGTAAATCCCTCGCCTCCGCGTGGTAGTTCATTCATGTCGAGCACAGCCGTAGCTAGGTTGGTCTGCTTGGGTCCCTAGGCTGTAAACAGATATACCCAAGAGTAGCTATTCCTGCAACCTCTGTGATGACTACAGATAGCTAGTCAGTTCGTGAGACGTGCACATAACGCGCGATGTGACATGCGGCGGTACCAGCAGAGGACTGTTTGGAGAGTAAATCTCAGTACAGGATTCTTATAGCGATCAAGTCAAAATTATACATACGACATCCACTAAATGTGGATAACTAATCTGATAAACGAGTCAGATAAACGAAGGTGAATCTATTGGCCCTATTGTGGAGATTCTTGGTCAGCCCGGACCAGTAAAGAGCGGAAGGCAGAGTGGTACTACTGTCTTTGTATCATGGTTTATTTATTGGCTGATCTAGACTCTCTGCTTAGGGGCCACTAATTTTTAACCCTAGTATTCTTTCAGCAACACCAGAAGGACGAGCACGCTGATACCTTCAGCCCTCGCTAAATTCCGTCGTTAGGTTAGCGTGGGGTTTTACACAGTGTAGCCTCTGCTGTGCTGCTGAAGTCTTTTGCGTATGGTGGATTATGAGATTTCCACCCCCACAATCTGGAGACTGCTGGCGATGTCACTGACTGCTCTTGAGGAGTTTTCTTCAGAGCTCTCAGGATTTATCTGTCATGAATTGCAGACCTTGGCCGACCGGTATAGTTTTAATTTCCACGAGTGGTTTCATTCATGATGGTGTATGTCTGCTGATTCCAAACACAATCTCCAAACATGAAAACAAAGGCTAATTCTGTCACTCACTCATTGCTCTTTTACGTGTTAACAGTCCACACCTGAGCAACAGTTAAGACCTGTTGAAAGATCATCTGTGATCTTTCTTTTGCATAGCAGAAAATGTATGGGGAAAATAAAGTCTAAGTGACTGTGAACATGGAATGATTGTTGGTAATCTCATTGGGTTTTTCACGCACACTAGTCTCTAGAGTTTGCAAGGAATGGTGCAAAAAAAATTCCAGCAGCAGCAGTTCTGCAGACAGAAACACCTTAATTAATGAGAGATGTCAGAGGAGAATGGCCAGACTGGTCAAAGCTGACAGGAAGGTGACAGTAATGCAAATAACCACACATTACAACAGTGGTATGCAGAAGAGCATCTCTGAACACACAACACATCATAACTCTCTACCAGGCAGTGATGTTCCCAGTCAGGATGCTCTCAATTGTGCACAAGTTCCGAAGTGTCCAGGGAGACACTCAGAATTTCCTCAGACATCTGAGGTGATACAGTCTCTGCCGTGACCACAGTTTCAGTTTCAGTTCCACGTCCTTACCACAGTTTCAGTGTTGGTTGTCCATGTCAGGTCCTTGGTGATCTGGGCACTTAGATACCTGAAGCTGTCCACCCTCTCCACCGGGGACCCATTGATGTCCCCTGCTTCCTCCTGTAGGACACAATTATCTCCTTCATTTTGCTGACATTCAGGAGGAGGTCGTTGTCCTGACAACACTGGGAGAGGCACCCCACTTCCTCCAGTTAGGCCTTCTCATTGTTGTTGGAGATCAGGCCTACCACAGCTGTATAGTCCACAAACTTGAAATGGAGTTGGAGTCAAAAGTGGCCTCGCAGTCGTACGTGTACAGGGAGTACAGCATGGGGGCTCAAAACACAGCCCTTGGGTGCTCCCGTGTTGAGGATGAGGGCGGATGAGGTGCGGCTGCCCACTCTCACCACCTGAGGTCTGCCAGTCAGGAAGTCAAAGATCCATCTGCACAGGGTGGTGTTGAGTCCCAGGTTCTTGAGTTTGGTGACAAGTTTGGAGGGGATTATGGTGTTGAAAGCTGAACTGTAGTCAATGAACAGCAATCTCACGTAATTCCCCTTCCCTTTGTCCAGGTGGGATAGGGCAGAAGTAAGAGCGACTGGACGATAAAAAAGCATTTTGTTCTTCCGCAAGTGACGCATCGCAAGGAGAGGGGGGACCCTTTATAATCCGTCATAGTTCTTATTACTCGCCGCGTGCTTCTGGGATCACCTTGTTGGAATTGTGATTCCGCCTTCTCGCCGTGTTTCCGTTTTGCCTGCCTCACTGCTTTCCTGACATTGTATGAAGCTGTCTTGAAATCATCCGTGTTGCCTGTCTCCAGCCCTGAATTGGCATGCTCAGAGCATCACGGACGGTTTTTATTAATCCACAGTTCCTGGTTTGGAAATGTCTTAACAGTGACGTTGGGTACAGCTGCGTCAGTTGTTTTACATATTAGATCCAGCACAGGTTCTGTGATGTCATCAATATAAAAATGTCAAAAAATGTTATTTTTTCTGTTTGTATTCAAACTATTTACATGTGGTCAAAGTGCAGACTCAGAGCGTTTATTAAAGGGTATTTTTACACATACACTTTTTATATGTAGTCCCCCATGTTTGAAACAAATTAACATGTCAAATAAGAGTCTGAGTAGATGTCTGTGACCCAGCAACATCATCTCTGGATAACTTGTTTTCATATACTAAAACTAAAAGTTATGCTGCTTCAGTACGGAACACATTTCTTGGCTAAAAAGTAATCAAAGGTCAAAGGTATAAAATGAGCCTCAAACCACTGTGCCGCTGTCAGATATGCACTAGATACTATAAGAATTATTTCTCCTGAATATTTTTTCCATTGAGTTCAAGAGGAAAACAATTCTATTTTTGCCCATCCCTGATCTTGTGTGGGTGATCTAAACTAATGTTCCTCTGGCATTGCATGATAAATGAACTGTTTGAAACAAGTGATTCTGAAGAGCAAGATTTCTTAAAAATATGAATGCACAACACAAGGTTTTGAACATACAAAAAGCTGTGTTACAAGTGCAGCCCATTTTTAGTGTCAAGGTTTAGAAAATTTAGCTCAAACTTGTGAGATGATGATAAGTTATGTCATTGTGAATAAGTGATTTGGTTCAGCGGACAATAATTTTTGGTTTATGTGTATTGTATACAGGCAATTGAAAAAACATGAGTTTTGAAGTGTCAAAGTAATTCTAAAAACTGTCATTTGAGTGGCCTTGAAGTTTTGTATGGTTGATTTGCAAGGTTGTTCTACAAACTAATTACCTTAAGTTAATGTCATTGTAGCCGAGAAAAAAATAAACAGGCTTTGGGGTCACGGGCCCATGATTTCCTGCTTACATAAACTCTAAATATCACAAACAACACCAAGATTCATTACCATGTTTCTAATCACTATCGGCTGCTATAATTATGCCCTGTAGTAGGAGGAGAAGCATATTGGATCTATCCAAGCCACTGTCAGCCAGACAAATTGTCAAGCTCATTACAAACATGCTGAGAAACTGAAGAGACTTCCTTTCAGTTTTAGTAGACTCGAATTTAGACAGGGAAATATCCCTGATGGCTTCACAGCAAGCTAGTGTTTGAGAACAACAACACTCTGTGTACCTGTGGGTTCTGAAGGCTGAGAAGCTGCTACACCTGGGGCTTACTCTCTCTGTGCTAGGACTTGCTGTGGGTGTATGTGTGCGTGCATGTGTGCGTATCTGTATGTGTGTGCATGCATGCATGTTTGTGTTCATGTGAGTGTGTGCATGTGTGAGTGTGCGTGCTTGTGTGTGTGCGCGCGTGCATGCTTGCATGTGTACCTGTGTGTCTTTCATTCATGAACAATATGTGAATAATATGTATTTATATGAACAATATGTATTTAGTTCATTGACAAATAAGAGTTTCATACATGCTGGTGAGGGAAAGGGAACTAACCACACTTCTGGTCTCAACTGGTCGGCGTCTCAAGGGCTACTGTTCTTAATTCAATCCTCTAAATATCTACCTCCAATAATGGTGCAATATGCAACACATTAACCTGCATATACAGACAGCAATTTGGAGGAGAGTGTTTGCAAAGCTAACCATAATTATTTCTAAGAATAACACTGAATACACTGGAGTCAATACAGTTAATTCCATCATGAATAAATCTAATATTCTTCCTTAAATACATTAGTAATTTAAATTTAAAAAAGTATTTAAATTGAAAAGTCAGAGAGCCAACAACATTCATTTTCACTATTAATATGTAATGCTTGTTGTTGCTAATGATGATGTCCACAGCCTCTCTTTAAATAACATTATTACTAACATTGTAACCTCTTAGAAACAATACATTTTGACAGTAGTTTTGAAAGCAATACTGAATGACGAGTAATTTATTAATTCTGAAAATTAGTCCTTATCACAGCATTCAATTGGAATGATAATTATAGTCTTTGTCATGGTATTATTGTACTCTGACTATTGCACATGATCAAGTTCAAGTTACCTTTATTGTCATTTCACAATATGTAGGACGTACAGGGGAGTGAAATACTCCAGGAACACGGTGCAATAAGATGTTTCCCTTCTTGAAGGTAGACACGATTCTTGTGGTCAGTCCAGACAAAGAATGGTTGCCAGCCAATGTCTCCAAGCTAGCTTAACTGCTAACAACTCTTTGTTCACAATGCTATAATTATGCTCAGCTGGAGTGGCCAGAGAAGGTGAAAGGATGCATCATGTTGTCATTGGACCGCTGGGACAGAACCTGCTCCAACCCCTACATCTGAGGCACCACCTCAACGCCTAAAGGGACTGCGGGGTCAGGAATGCGAAACCTCTGACAGCTTGCAGAGATCCATCCGGATACTGCCCCGCATGACTGTGGCCACATGACATGACATGAGTTTTGTGAGGACTGTCACCCTGTCATGAGCCATGGACCCCTTGCCGAGCTCAGACCTCACGTTCCCACGAGCAGTACCTCACCATGAGGTGTCTTGGGGACGAACTCAAGTACTCCGAACGTTCTGGAGCCCTGGTAAGTTCTACTGAACTTCCAGCCCAGTCTCGAAGTGAAGGGTGTGATGCAAATCTGGTATTAGATGTCCTGTATTCAATGTATTCCTCTAAAATAATCTTTATCACATATGATTATAGTAAGATATACTTTATTATAATCAATCAAAAGAATAGAGTTATACAGATTACAGTGTAAATATCATCTTTCAGTTTGCTGATCACATGCAAGTTACATATACCCCTTTAGCTCTTTCTAATTTACCTTTCCACCATGATGTTTAAAAGTCAAGGTACACCCCTCAAATACCCATCATCCTCTTTGGCCTTTACCTTATCTTATGGCTCCCCCTTCATGGAGATAAAAGCTACTGAACTTCCATTAATACAATGGGTACGAACACCCCTAAAGTCTACTACTTATTTATATCGTATATAGTATCTTACTAAAAAATAAAAGACATAAAAATGAAAGGAAACTTAAAATGTATTACTTCTATGTACTACTTTTCCTACTTGTACAAGTAATATAGATTATAATTACCACCCATGCCCTAAATATAGTCATCTTGTTTTCCACGGGATTTGATCCCTCCTCCTTACTGTTGATGAGCTGTTTGAACAGCTGCATTGGTTTGGGAATCTGGGGCAGGATCAGGACCCAGACTTGCGAAAGATGTGACTTTGCACTTCGTACTTCTCCTGCCTGTTGTATGGGACGTGCACTGGTATGTCTTTGAACACTTCGGGGGTTTTGCAGTGCAGCCGCAGCATATGCCTCTCCTCACTGACACTGAGGTTAGGGGGGGAGGCTTCAGGTTCTTGCGTGGGTCCAGCAGGAAGGTGTTCTGTAGCGTGGAGGAACCCCGCGTCCCGTCTGTTGGCCTCCAGGTGCAGTTCACGGCTCCAAGCATGTCGTAAAAGCCCTTTAACTCTTTCACCAGCTTTTCTGTATGATGAGGGATGCGCATGAACACCTCTTCGACATCAGTTCCGCTCCCACAACTCTTGGGCTGAGTCCGCACCGCATACGTCACTCCTCTCTCCATATCCATATCCTGGAGTGGCGCGCTCCCTCTGCTCCCTCCAGCTTGACTACAGCTGTCTTGTGTTGCTCTCTCTTCAACAGCCCATAGATATCTTCTAAAGCAAAATTCTAAGATACTATCCTAAGGTCTAAAAGCTTATTCCTTATATATCCTTTTTCCGTATAAGTGTGTACCTTTTTTGATAAGAAATGTCCCCAATATATCGAGTGGGAAGACACTTATGCAACTTTTTACTGACCATATTCATTACTTCTGTTTGTCTCACTGTCATTTTCTCATACCTCAAAGGAAATTTCCCCAATACTTTATCTCATGTGCCCCTCCGGTTGGGAAATTCCACCATCTCAATATACGAGTGGAAAAACACTAGCTTTTTTTGTATTTTTTTAAGGAATCTATTCATCACTGGTATTTGTCTCCCTGTCATAATCTCTCCTTGGACTCTCTCCAAACTTTGACTTCATACAAGCCAGAAGTTAGTGCCCTCCACCATCTCAACACACTCTTCAGGTGCCCCTCTCCGCGGCGCCTTAAGGGATCTACAAAGGACATCCAGCTAATAGCTGAGTGTAATTCATCATTTAACTCCTCCACTGTTAGTCCTTCGAATCTATCCGATAAATTATCAGATTATAATCAGGAAGGCCCTTAAAGCCTCTTAATATTCTTTCGGTATTGACATCCCTTCCGTTTTCCTTATCTTTTTGCTTTAGCCAGGCATTGTGCTCCTCCCCTGTAGGGTTGGGGTATTCCCTGACTGCTCGCTCAGCATGTTGAATCTCCTCCAAGGTTATGCTGGAACTCATTCTATGCATGGCCTCAGTCAGAACTTTAACCTTGCTCCTTAAAACCCTAAATCTAAGTCCCCCGATTTCAGACTCCTCTACTGACAAGTATGGCTGCTCATTATCTCTGAACCACATATTTTTCCTCTTACGGGCGTTCTTGCTACCACCTCAATGGCGTGTGCGAGGGGTTAACAATGCATTCCTTCCTAACCCATCCCCCGTCAATCTCTCATCAGGGGGGCCTAGGACCGGGTCCTCGACAACCCCCAGAGGTAACTCAAAAGCAGAGGACATCAGTGGTAGAGGGTAACAATTCTTCACAATTACCTTGTTAAGGCAACGGTAATTGATGCAGGGACGAAGACCACAGGAAAAATCCTGTGCCAGCAGGAGACATCGATCGATGGATGAAGCTAGAAGCAAGAGCGTTGTGGATGTACTGCTCAATGGCAGCAGATCAATGGCATAATCTTCTTGCTGAAGACATCTGTAAGATCCGTAACATGAGACACTCGGGAGGCTGATGAGAAGGTCTGTGGAGGAGACAAGCATGACAGGTGGGTCCCCATTGAATTAGGGCTCCAGTGGACAAAATGGCATGACCATATAGTTATGTTGGGCAAAACAGACCCAGAACTCAGAAGAGTGGAAGAAATGAAACTGGATGGTTTTATGATGGTTCTCCACAGCAGAAACAACACCACTCTGGGTGCCAGCTCATCTTTGTTGTCTTCAGAGTGGCTGTGACAAAAAGAAATGAGAGCCTCTGTATTCCACTGACTCTCTGTAGCGAGAGTGCAAAACTCAGTGCCAGTCTGCAACACTGCAAAAACAAGAGCAGTGTCAGAGGAGTTTGTTGGCTTCACTCCAACTGATGGGACCCTCTTCATCTCCTCATCTCCTCAGTGAAAAGTAGAAAACTTGAGCCTGCTGTTCCCAGATGGCTATGCTTTACTAGTCAGTAAAAAATATAGGCAACTTTAGAACGGTCAGTGGTGAACATTGATGCTTGCAGCTCGAAGGCCATAAAACATTGGGTTAAAAACCCTCTACACCATCCTGGGTTACCAGCATATCCCTCTGGAGCAGGCAGTCTTTGGTCCTTGCCTTGCTGGGGAACAGGAAGTGGAGGAGGTATGGAAGCAGCCATGCTGGAACGCTATGGTGAGGGACTGCAGGCTGTCAAGAACTTGGTGCAGTATCTGCTCATGTTTTTTGACTGTGGCTCCTTGGTTTGACAGAGCAGTGCGCAGCTGGTCAATAACTGCTGGGTTGGTGTCTGCTGGGTCCATGTTATGGCTCAGTCTTGCTGTAATGAGGAACCCAAAAAAAAGCAGAAACCAGCCAGGTGTAGATGGGAAAAAAAGGAGGCTCAAACAGGACTAAAAAACATATAGAAAACCAAGACTAAACTAGGAGAAAATCGAGAACAAAGAAAACATTCCAACAAGCCACTTCAAACAAAGGCAGGGTAAATTCAAGACTGAACACTGAAACAATAGACAAACAAGGGAACAAGCTGAAGCAAGGTGAGCAGCTGTTGAGAAGAGATTTTCCTCATCATTTCTGTGGGAAAAAAACAGTTTCAGACTGGCTCTTTTTTTACTGAGCCCCTCTAGTCATCCTAGGTGAAAGAAATATATAATAACACATGAAACCGTGAACTGGTTTTGCATTCGGTACCCTCAGCTTTGCAAACCGTGCTGTGTTTTGTATATATACACTCAGTGAGCACTTTATTAGGTATTTTTTAGACTTATTATTTAGACTTATACTGCTTTAGCCTATGCACTTGCAGTTATGATGCATTGTGTGTTCAGAGATGCTCTCCTGCATACCACAGTTGTAATGTGTGGTTATCTGCGTTATTGTCACCTTCCTGTCAGCTTCCTGTCAGAGCCATTCAGCTCTGACATCTCTCATTAACAAGGCATTTGTGTCTGCAGAACTGCTGCTCAATGTTTTTCGCACCATTCTTTGCAAACTCTAGAGACTAGTGTGCATGAAAATCAGCAATCTGAGATATTCAAACCACCCTGTCTGCCACCAACAATCATTCCACTGCCAAAGTCACTTACCGTAAATCCTCAAATTGTGTCTGGGATTCTATTTCAAGCCGGGCCTCGGATAATAGCCGGGGGCGTGGTCGATTCGGACAAATAAAGGCCGGCCTCCAAATACAAGCCGGGGTAATATTTCCTACCAGTAGGGCTATCAGTCCATGAGCACTAGAAGACATTGTTTCGATTTAACTCAATGAAATAAAAGAGCTCTTCTTAATATTTTATATTGTTGGTTGGTTTAATACTGTTGCCAATGAAAAGTCGTTGTCCTACACCATGAGTCTCCAACACCTTGCTCTCAAGCTATCAGTTGCTTGCCGCCCCCTTCTGAGTAGCTTGCCAAAGGCTGAAGCAGTATACATTTAAACACAATTGTTGCCGCGAGGCATTCCAGCCTACAAATGTAATAATAAGTAAATCAGGCAAAATTTAAAATTAACTAAATTTAGGCTACTTGGCTATGCAATAAGGTTTCCATGTATTTACAGCACAGCGCACGTTCAATGAATGAATGAAAGCGGCTGCCTTGGCTCGCAATAAACAGACGGGGGGAAATCCCGACACTCTTTCAACTACATAAAACTTAACCATCAAATACCCCCCAGATTTCAGTGCCCATCAGTCCCAACATTTAGCAATAGAATCAAACAGTCCAAAAGTAAATTAAATCCCAAACCAAAGCGAAAATCTTTTGATAGCCTACCGGTATGCTGCTCCAAACGAAACGCATGTCTCACAATAAAACGCACTTCAGGAAAAAAAGATCCTTAACTTGCTGTTATCTACGCTAATTTGTTATTGTTCATGAAGGCGTGTCTGGCAAGTTAGATCGATAGATAGATAGATACTTTATTCATCCCGAGGGAAATTTTAAGTTGTTATTTTATGGATTCTGGACTTGCATGTGATTTATTGTGTTTGAGAATATTTGCAATGAACTAAGTCTGTTAAGACTGACACTATGACTTACCAAACGGTGTTCCTGATTAGCCTACACTAATTGATTTCTGAACGGTTACAGGAAGTGTTGAACAGTGTTGGCTCACTTTAAGTGTAGCCTTTTACTTTATTTCTAAGAATAAAATTCTACAACAGAAGCCTAATAAGAAATAAAGGCCTGCCTCGAATACAAGCCTGCCCCAAATAAAGGCCTGTGCTTTGTGTAGCCTAAGTAAATAAAAGACCCTGGGTACAATTTGAGGATTTACGGTAGATCACATTTTGTGCCCATTCTGATGGTTGATGTGGACATTAACTGAAGGTCCTGACCCTCCGTATCTACATGACGTGCACTGCTGCCATGATTGGCTGATTAAACAATGGCATGAATTAGTAGGCTTAATAATAAAGTGCTCAGTGAGTGTATATTTTTATCTAGGGCGACCAGGGGGACTCCATACTTTTTATTGGAAGGTTGAGAAGAAAAAAAGGAAAGACTAGCAGGAACTGGCAGGACAGGCCTGCCCCTCTGAACCCCTACTGCTGTCAGCAAAAATGTGTTTGGGAGGACCCCAACCTCCTGAGGTCCAAGTATGAATGAGTTCTTCTGATGTGCTGTACGGAATGATGACTTCAGTTCTCAGACACATGCTGGAAATGGCATTTTTAGCAAGCCCCAGGGAATGGCAGTAATACATCTGTACAGAGAGACCTTTTCAATATTTAACACTAGAAAGGCCAGAGCTGACACCATCGGGTGTTTGGACTTTACAATCTAAATGACTTCAACTCTGTGAATGCAGTACGCTGCTCCTTCCCTTACTTTTCAGAAATATTTGGGCTTAAAACAACGGCTTTTTTAGATTCTAAAAATTTGACTTTAAAAATTCAACCAGTTTGTGCCATTTTCTTCACAATAATCAGCCAATAGGAGACAGCTACTGTTACAACAAGTTACTTTTTAAAATTATGTTGAAAAAAGAAAACTACATTCTGTGTTTTGTGTTTTCTTGTGTGTTCACATATTTAGTGCTTTTCACAGAGTGCCTGTAGCCTAATATATATTTTCCCATTTGCTTATATAACAGAATAAAACTATAATTTAGAAATAAAAATGTTGAAATCAATTAAGTTGTCCCCTTTAGGCTATTTCAAAAAATAGTTTTTCAACATTAGCTTTCATAATCTGTATGAATTCTGGCTGCTGTGGCTGCAGATATCAATACTGTTACCACTGGGCATCAGGCTTGGCAGTTCTTGGTAAAAAAGAAAACGCTGGTTTTTTCAAGTAAATATATTAAAAGTATAATCAATATAACTGATTAGAGCAATGATCTTCAGAGATAGGAAAATGTTTTTACATTTGGTGGAATTTAAAAAGGTTAGACATCAAAACAAAATGTGCGGCCCATGTAAAAGCTGATTAAATAAGGACTGAAGCAATTATCAATTATTCCCTGCTCATAGTCATCTTTGCTCATTAAGAGAAGAGAAGACATGGATAAAGAAAATTACATTTCTTTTGTTTGTTTTTTTATTTTTAGTTCTGATATTTCTCTAGTTTTGGGCCCAAGGACAGTGTCTAGACAGTAGGCAGGAAATATACTGCATGCAATCATTTTTATTATAATTCTATAATTATAATAAAAATGAATCCTTATCACAATGTGATTATATATATTATATTATATTATACACTGCTCAAAGGGAACACTTAATCATCACAGTGTAACACCAAGTCAGTTAAGCTTCAGGGATATAAATCTGTCCGTTTAGGAAGCACAAGTGATTGTGAATCAATTTCACCTGCTTTGGTGCAAATGAAAGTGACAACAGGTGCAATGGAGGTGCAAAAGCAAGACAACCCCCAAAAGGATAATGGTTTTGCATCTGGTGGCCACAGGCAATTGCTCTCTCCTTATCCTTGAAAAAGTCTGGAGATGTACTGGATCGCACAGACCTCCATGTCAGAAACTGCTGTTAGATGAAATCCTCAGACCGATTGTCAGACCTAACACTGGTGGAGTGGACCCTGGGTTCCACCTGGTGCAGGACAATGCCTGGCTTCATGTGGCCAGAGTGTGTAGGCAGTTCCTGGATGAGAAAGGCATTGATGCCATTGACTGGCCCTCACGTTCCCTTAATTTTTTTTAGCAGTGTACATGTTTACATATACAGTTGGTTTATTATAATAATTCATACTTACATACATGTTTTGTGACATGACCTGTTTTGTAAGTAAACTGTTTATATTTGCAGAAAGCCTCAAAAGGCAGGAAATTCCATTTATCCACTCTAATGCTTCCTGTTTGTTTCAGCAGAACTTTTGCAAATAAAAAGATATTTCCCCAAAAAACAGGTTCCACAATTATTGGCACCCCTGGTTTAATACTTTGTGCAAAGACCCCTGGAAAGATGACAGCCATGAGTCTTTTCCTACAGTTTATGATACGGTTAGAGAACACTAGAGGGATTTTTGTCCATTCCCCAAGTTTTCAGAATTATTGATATCCTTGGGATACCCCCCTCTTCAGTTCAGACGACAGGTTTTTCATGGGATTTAAGTCTGCAGACTGAGAGTGCCATTGCACAATATGCTTGTTGTTTTTACTGAACCATTTCTGTGTTGATTTTGATGTATGTTTGGAGTCATTGTCCTGCTGGAAAATCTACCTACAGCCAAGTCTCAGCTTCCTAGCAAAGGCAACCACCTTTTCTGACAAGATGTCCTGGTACTTTGTTGAAATCTCCTTGTATGTATTCCATTTTGCCACCAAACATATTGACGGTGTGTATGGCCAAAACGTTCAATGCTGGTCTCATCTGATCATAGCACGCTCTTCTAGTCATAATTACATTGAGGTTTGGCAAACTCAAGATGCTTGGTCTTGTTTATTGTGCTCTGTAAGGGCTGTCTTTGTGCCACCCTTCCAAAGAGTTTGTTGGTATGGAGGTGAATTTTATGTTTTATCTTTTTGACTTGGTGACTCCAAGTCACAACCAATCTCTGCAATTCTTAAACTGCAATCCTTGGCTTACTTATGGCCTCCCTCACCATCTTCCTTACCACCTTACCATCCACAGGGATAAGACGCACTTGGGTCCTCTCCCTGGCTTGTACAGAGCCATTCCATACACTTCCATATACGCCTTTCAATTATTGCCCTGACAGTGCTAAGTGGGATGGTTAACCTTTTATGAATATTTTTGTAGCCATTAACCGACTTGTGATGGTCAATTACAATCTGTGTCTCCAAACAATTCTTTGGCTTGCCCCGTGCCGATGGGTGACAAAGGAATTTGACGTGCTTGTTACCTCAATGTTATACTTTAGTGAAACAGGAAGGGATGGAATGATACAATATAGTTCCGTTAAACTGAGGTTGAAAAATGAGAGTAAATGTATTGAAATAAAAGTATATAGTTTTCCCATATGTTTTAACATAAAATAGAGATTATTATCCATGTTGTTCATTATATGCAGCCTTTTCTCTCCATTTTTATTTGAATGGAGGCCACTATCTATTGTACGTCAAACAACATGTACTCACCCCTGGGAAGATATTCAAATATTCAAACCACTCAAAGAACCTCATTCATAATCTTAGAGTAGTGCTCCATACAATGTAAGTATTTCTGGATATTAAAGCCGGATGCAATATACTATCTATACAGCTTTTTCCACTTTCATAAAGCATGCTTCATTTCCCCATATGTCCTATTTCAGATCATATATGACTCTTTCAGCAGGGCTTGACGAGAAATAGTATGTAGCATACTATTTTTATGATTTTTTTAACTGGTCCTGCATTAGAGTGTATTTGCTATGACGTTTTAATGACATATGAATCTTATTGTCTCTGAACTGGTGACATTGTCATCAAGTAGTCATCATAGTTACAACCGGATAACCATAACCATCATAATACGCGTCCTATGGCACAATCCCACTGACAACACTAAGGTAGGAATACGCCATTCCATCTGAATTTCCATTGGCTCAGGCGGTAAGAGTAGTTGTCTAGCAGTTGGATGGTTGCCAGTTCGATTCCCCTCCTTAGGTGTGTTGAAGTGTCCCTGAGCAAGACACCTTGCCCCTAAAATGCACCTGCATGGCAGCCAATCGCTGTGATTGGGTGAATGAGAATCAACAATTGTTCAGTGCTATATAAATACCAACTATTTAATATGTATACATACAGTAGTATACAGTATGAATGCATGTATGTCATCTGGTTACAAGTGTCTACCAATAATGTGTAGTCTAAGTTTTTGGACAGTGGTATAATTTATGTTCTTTTGGCTCCAGCACATTGGAAATAACATAACTGAAAATAAAACAGTTAAAGAGGTTAAACTGCAGACGCTCATCTTTAATTTGAGGGTATTTACTCCCATATTGGGTGATCCAGGTAGGAAATGTCATAACAGCTATATCAAAATCAGTATTTTTCTGTGGCGAATATCCGCCAGCAAAATGGCATTGCGATTGGCTTAAAAAGGAGGTTAAAAAATTACATGGGAGAGCTGACAAATGCAAACATACACTTATGTTTAAAGATGTTAATTATAACCTCACTGTTTTCAGTGTGTCTCTCTGGTGTCTTTCCAGTAGAATGATAATAACTTACCACAGAACTGTTTTTCTGTGTTTTTTTCCTTATTCCTTCTGGGAAATAAAAACTAATTACAATACAAATTAATTGTGATAATGCTTAATTATGTGTTTTGTTTTCTGCAGGCCATGTTACAGCCTGTAATTGAACCATCGCAACAACCATAACAATCGGGCATAAATTACCAATAAATAAATGTTTATATATATATATATATATATATATATATATATATATATATATACATATATATATACATATACATATATTTGAAACATCAGACATTGGCACATTTAGTGTTATCTTTATTATATCAATTTGTAATGGAATGCCTCAGTTGGTGAGAGACTGGATCCGCAGAAGGCGTCAAAGAAACGAACAAGAGCCTTTTGACAAGCAATTCTCCCACCTCCCACCCTCTTCAAAGAGAGGCTAGAATCCAATCTAAATAACTCCAGCAGGGAGGAACAAATCACGGCATGATAAAGACAGTGAAGCATCTGACGGTGACCTATAATATAACCTATCATATAAAAATGTCATAAGCCATCGGGTGAGGAGTTGTCATGACAATATGGGAGATATCCCCCTCGTAGCTTGGCTGAGTACGTGATTATTTTATTCTTCTCAGATCTGGAATTGCCACTTGTAGCTCCGTTGCAGTGGGCCTTACACCAGCAGCTACAGGAGGAGCCAGGGTGGACTGGCCTGGGAATATGCCTGCCTCTGACTCACAGCTTGTTTTCCCAACACTAGCTAAAGGCGTTTGATCTCTTGATTGAGAATAAGGGCTCCCGAAGCAGGTGAAAGCCCTCTCCAATTCAAGGAAAATGTGTATCTAAGAGACTGCTCGAGCGTATCAATCACAACCGTTTAAGGAACCAAACGAGGAGTCACTTGTACAGTAGACTCATATCAGCAAGGATGAGAGAGAGGTTAAGAAGTCAAGATCCAAATGAGATTCCCAAGGGATTTATTCTCAAGGGCTTTCACTAGGATTGACGTCTGGGTAATATTTAAAGGCATTTTTTATGTAACGCGCTGTAGATTACGTATTCTACTTTTGTTAACCCATGATAGTTTTTGCCAGCACATTTCAGAACACAAAATTAATGTTCGTGTGTCTGTGATTTGGAATCATAAATACCCAATCCCAATCAGAGATTTTAGCCTATTGGAACTGGACCATTGGAACTGGGTATCATATTGTACCTGAAAGCAAAGTAAAAATATAGCTATTTTAATTTGAAGGTTTCAAAAAGCCTGAACCAGGTTCTCATTAAATCATTTTGTTTTCTCTGTGTCAGCATAAAGAGCAGTGTAATAAGACAGAAAGGAATGATAACATGTTTGCGGTTAGCAAAAATTCTACCATTCTGCATTCTCAAAACTGAAAACAATGTAAATAAAGCACATAAAGTATATTATCAGCATAATTTGGGTGAAAAATTGAATCTTGAAAAAAGACATTAAAAAATACATTTAAAAAATAGATCAATTTCAGAATTTATTAGTATTTGGTATGTCCACCTTTTGTTTTAATGACAATGTCCACTCAAGCTGGAATGGACTTGCATGATGTTTCTGAATGCTTGGCTTTTGTCAGTCTTCAAATGCCCCCAAAAATGTTCAATGGGGTTGAAGTCAGGTGATTGGGGATTGTGCAGGACTCCTTGCTTTCCCTTGATCTTCGAGTAGTTTAGTTGAAGTGACTTCAATTTATTTTAATTTTTTCAAAATCCTAAAACTTACTGTTCATTTCCAGGATTACCATGAAAGAAACCCCCAGATTTTCAATGTGGTCTCAGACTTTTGGACCGCACTGTATGTGCGGCAAATACCGAGAAATTAAAAGCTATCGAGCAATACAAATACAAGGTGCAGGGATGTGCACTGACTCATGAATCAATGTTGAGAGCCCTAGTTTGGTGTGTTTCCAATATTTCCAAAGTTTTTTTTTTTCAAAGATTGAATTATCTATTTACTGAAATGTTTTGTAGCAATGGTAATACCATAATCGAGACATGTACTGTATAATAAGTTTGAAAATGCACACTGATGGTGGGATCTCAGGTTCTACCGCATTATGTTGATATGTGATTTCTCATCAAAATTAAATCAAAGAAATAGTTCAGTAGGGCAGGTGCCTGTCAGTGTAACAGTGTCTGCAGGTATTTGAGGTTCAGATTGTGTGTGTGTGTGTGTGTGTACTGTACTGTATGTAAGTGTGTGTGTGTGTGTGGGTGTGTGCGTGTTATTTAACTATAATGCAAACTGATTTCAGATGTGAAAACCACAATGCGCTAACATGCATTGCTATAAGAGAGTAATACATTAATAAATGTTAAATAGCTTTAGTTCAGTGCTAAATGCAGAATGCAGATCTGTGGCAATGACTGCTCTTAAACAGTACGGTGAGCCACCCTTTGCCAAAGCAGCCCTCAAAGCCAAGCATGACTTCAAAGGCCATCCCTGGAGCTTGCCTGTGGACACAATACGTCATTCAATTCCAGAAGAGAAATTAGCTGGTGTTTGAGCACTGAAATTCTATGAATGAATTACCTTTAAAAAGCAAGAAAATAAAAAGCAATCTTGCTTTAAAATTTGCAGAAAGGTCTCATGTTGAACTCTAATGTACCATTTAAAAAATATATGTTTGCTTTCGGTCACGTATAGATTCATTGTAACAGACCTTAAAACCAGGGGTGTCCAGATTCTTGCACCCCACTGTAGGTACATAAAATTGTACCCCTAACCAGCAATATATATTTCATTTGTAAAATGTAAAGAGAACATGACTTTCCTTGAAGAACAAAAATGTACCCTCACCACTGTCACTTTAAGTGTGCAGTGTGCTCTGCTAATCGGAAAGCGGGTCAGTTGGATGACACAATTTGTTCGGAAATGCCAGACGGACTTGCTGATGTTAAGAACAAAACTGAATGGGGGTCAAAAGTAGGGTTCCTTTGGGCTCCTTTTCTGGCTCTCCATTTCTGGCAACCCAGCAACAGTCTGTTTTCCCACTATTTGGCATCTTCCTGTGTGAGCTGAATTCAGCATTCTAGAAATCTGCAAAGCAAAGAGATTCTAACTTGCGCAAAATTGCGGTGCAAACCATGCTGCTACTAACTCTGTGAAAACAAATTTCCATTGGAAGGAACCTTGTGCTTCCAGTCACCAGATTGTCAATAAAGTGAGCACAGCCATGCTGACTGAGATCCGGTCCTGGAGTAATCCCAAAGGTTTGAATCCAATGTCTGGGTAGCATTCACAACTGTTTGCTAACCCCCCAAGATCCATTTTCAACTGCAAGTTAAACTATTGAGACATAACAGTCCTTATTGAACAATTGACTGTATTGAAATAAATAAGCACAGGTCCCAACACCAATCCTTGTGGGACACCTTCCCACAGCACCTGACTGTAATAGCTGTAATTCCAATGATTTCATTTTTTCATTTTGACCATGACGCTTGTGTAGTACTTATTTTTGGAAGTCAAAATATACATATGAATAGCTTGCTTCCAGACAATATACTCTTTATCTTGTAAAAATAAATCCCAATAATCTGCCTGTTAGGTATATACCTGTTAGGTATTTGTTGCGCAAAACATATGAAATCTATTTCTTAGATTAGAGAAAAAACTAAGCCGTTTCCCACATTTGTGATCTGAATATTTCACAGCCACAGGTGATCCTGAACAGCTTGCCTGCCTATGTATTGCCCCGAGTCTTACAGTTGACTAGCTAGTAAACTATAAACGTTACTAGTTCATGATGAACTAATCATAAACAATTGAATGGATTTAAAATGGCCAGTAAAGAACAAAGAAATGGGGGTGGCACGGTGGCGCACGGTCCAGGCATTGGACATTGATGCATCAGTTTGAGACAGTTTCACACCGCGGGCCAGTGTTCGCACCCTGGTCCTGCCAAAGTGGAGTACGGCCGGCACAAGAGGGAGAGGCATAAATGGGCTGTGTGGAGAAGGTGTGTCAATCTCTTTCCGGCCACTGGGGGATCGGGTCGTAGCAGTGCTCTTTTAATATGGGCAATTTAAATAAACAGGGTACAATTGGCAACCAAATTCACAGAAAGAAAGAAAGAAACTATTTTTTTTAAAATAACAAAGAAACTGAAAACCCTATTGGACAGAGGAGAAGCATTTGAAACGAGGTGAACCACCCAGTTGTGGGCTCAAAACACATCACTTATTATAGACTGCAATGATCCAGTGGCAAAAAAGAACTAAAAGCAATCATATGCTGGATCACTGCCGAGGGACAAAACGAACTACACTGTGAATCAACTGTCTGTCAATATGATAATCATGATTAATTGTTTGTCATTTTTTAACTTTTTTTGGGGACAAATTAATCCTTCTTGCTGATGAACATGAACTCAGCCATCTTCTAAATGTGGTTTAGGTCGAGTTGGAGTTATGTAGACATATTTTCTTCTGCTACTGTAGCCCATCTATTTCAAGGTTCAACTTGTTGTGTGTCCAGAGATGCTCTTCTGCATACCAATGTCTTCTGCATACTAACAGAAAGTTATTTCTGTTAATGTCGCCTTCCTGTCAGCTTGAACCAGCTGGCCATTCTCCTCTGAACTCTCTCATTAACAAGGCATTCAGTCCAGTCCTTCACAGCTCTCCCAAGAGTCACAATGTTGGACATTGTCTGCAATGTTGCCGAGCTTCAGAGTGATGTCAAGTGGTCGAAGCTCAAGAAGTGCAACAATTCATTTTTTTAAGAATGTATTTTCAATTATGAAGAAGGCATGGCCAACTAGCTAACAATGCAATCTTGACATTTCACAGTGCTTCTAATTCTGTTTATGCAACAAAACATTTCTTACCCTAACAAGGTATAATGTGACATATGCAGGTGACAGTTTAGGTGAGCTTGCACAGCAGAATGAATATATGAGACATGCGTAATTAGAGGATTTGGACTTGCTATAGATAATTGTACTGTCTAATGGGGCTCTGGTTAACCTCATTTTGAACTAAAGTTCAATTTTAAATGTGATGCAGGTTGGTTAGAAAGCATTAGGGTGAGTAATCCTTTTTGGACAGCTTTTTGGACACTTTGGGCATGCTTCATAAAAACATACTCTTATATATGTGAATAAAACACACACAAAAGGTTTTTTACATTTTGGATCAGAAAATCTGTTTTAATCAAACAATATGCTTTTCTGATCATTCATGTGTTTGGACAAAAAGATATGCATATAATTTGGGGACACTTGAGGCCATCTTGGTGCAGTTCTGGGAGAACTCATGTGGAATTTGAATGCCTGTTGATATCTTTACCAAATTTCGTACACATGTTGACATCACGACATTGCAGAAATATAAAGTAGTTCTGGGTTGGTACTTGACTTTTGAATTGAGCTATTCAGTGCTGAACTATGAAAACAAAAGGCTTTTGTCCGTTTAGTGTAGATTTTGTGTACAATGTATCTACATGCTCTGACATGAATGTGTTCAGTTCTCAGATTTCTGAAGGGCACAAGCGTCTTCTGTAATTTAATTCTACAACCATGTGTGTGCAGTAAATAGTATTTGAGATATTTACACTTTTATAGCACGTACAAAATAGGTGGAAATGTCCCTCTACAGCAACATTATCCTAACCCGCTTATCCTGAACAGGGTCGCTGGAGCCTATCCCAGCATACATTGGGCGAAAGGCAGGAATACACCCTGGACAGATTGCCAGTCCATCGCAGGGCACACACACCATTCACTCACACACACACACATACATACCTATGGGCAATTTAGACTCTCCAATCAGCCTAACCTGCATGTCTGTGGGAGGAAACCGGAGTACCTGGAGGAAACCCATGGAAACACGGGGAGAACATGCAAACTCCACACAGAGGGGCCCCGGCCGATGGGGATTTGAACCCTGGACCTCCTTGCTGTGAGGCGGCAGTGCTACCCACCGCACCAACCGTGCCGGCAGAAATGGTTATTGTTACTTAATATTGGCATTTTTTTACGTACAAAGTAAAACGAACAAAAACATCTACCCAAGTAAAGTTACTTTCATGCAAAGGTGACATTTCATGGAATAAAAAACACTTGTGGTGCTTATATTTTTCATTAATGTTTTTGTTTCGTTTCCAGCTTTTACATTTGGCACACTGCTAAAATACATTCCACTCTACCTATCAGTTCCATTTGTAAAAGATTGGCCCACCTGTGGTTTCGATTGAATATTTACATGAATGCAAACTACTGTAATTTGCTAGCCATTTGAGAATGTTTGCATTTTTCACAAGAGATGTGCGCTCTTAGCCTCCATCTTTTTTGACCCACGGCTAATGAATATTGAAAATTTGATTCTAAACCGGAGCAGTGCTACCATATCGAAGCTGCCCCTACACTCTTGTATAAACGTACAAAATAAACGTACGCAAAGGTTCAAATGCTTTTCGCTTGGGCAGTACCTTATAGGTACATAAAATTGTAGCCCTAGCCAGCAAAGGATAACTAATGTGTACCTTTGTTGCTTGGAAAATGTACTAATTTGTACTGTTGCTTGAAGAACAAATATGTACCTCCACTGCCTCTTTATTTCTGAGAGTGTACAAAAGGATTATATATTTGGCATGGGGTCCCTAACTGACTACTGTATTGTAAAAATCTTGCCCTCAGATTAAAAAAACAGGAAAAGGAAAATAAATAGACCAGAACAATAGTGTGCCTGCCCATAATAATAATATAATAAAAACTAAATTCTCATTAGCAGTCACAAACTGGAGAGTTAAAGTGACTTAGGGGTTCCAAATGCAAGAAGCCAGTCTTTTGCAAATATGACCAGAACACTGGGATCAGCTGCCCTTCACTTTTGAAAAGGTTCCATGGGAACTTGAAGGAGCACACCAACCTTGGTTTCACTTGGTGTAACATCGATATGGGAGAAAAGTTGGTAGTTGAACCTTTTGGCAATCACAGCACGTCGAGCAGACCATGAAAGGGTGTGATGAGAGGAATCACCTAAAGCAGTGTACGTGCGAGTGATTATACATTTGCATAATTAACAGTTGCATAATGAACCCCTCAGCACCCTCTGTAACTACCACAGAGACATTCAACAACTCATTATGCCGTCTGTTTCCCATGGTAACAAGGTGCATGAGTCTCCTCCCCTCTCATACCAAGAACTGATCATTTGGCCCTGAGTAAAGATGCACAGAAGATCAAGGGCAATTAATTGGGGGAATTAATTGTCCTTGATTTCCCAAGGGGTAACTCAAACATCAAATTAAATTTGCATCAACCCACACCAATGAGCATTGTTTTTTACTTACGCATTACCAGAAAAATACTTGATATTAAGCAATGCTGTCAACTGTACAGAATAAAATAAGCCGCATTGTATGCTTTATTGTGCAGTAAATGCATCATAGTGTCCCACTTCAATCTTAAGGGGGTGATTCAGAAAAAAGTAACCATCAGTGTTTCCACAGCAACCAAGACACCTTCGTGTTAGCAATACATGTGTTCCAGCTCAACAATCACATATCATTCCATATCATGGTTAAAAAAAGCAAATAACACAACCTTTGCATTCACAGTATTGATAGTTCAGATTTAGACTAAGTATGTACGGTGCAGTGCATGAGTATGTAAACAAGAATTACCAGCATTAAAATTTGAGGGAAAGTTGAATCTTTTAAAAAATTACATTAATTTCAGAATTTATTAGTATTTTGTATGTCCACCTTTTGCTTTAATGGCAACATGCACTTAAACTGGCATGGACTCCAAAAATTTGTGCAAAACCGGATAATTCATGTTATCCCCAGCATTATTTGACAATGTTCCAAAGAGCATCATGTGATGTTTCTGAATGCTTGGCTTTTTTCAGTTTTCAAGTGCCCCCATAAATGTTCAATGGTGTTGAAGTCAGGTGATTGTGGATTGTCCAGCACTCCTTGCTCTTCTTTGGTCTTTGAGTAGTTCTTGCAAAGCTTTCAAGCAACTTTAATTTGTTTTCATTTTTTCTAAATCCTAAAACTTTCTGTCGAGGATTACATGAAAAAACCCCAAGATTTTCAATGTGGTCTCAGACTTTTGGACCCCATATGGACCTATAACCTAGTGGCTAAGTTGCTTGACTGGGACCCAGAAGGATGGTGTTGCAAACCCCAGTGTAACCACAAAAGGATCTGTGCAGCTGTAGGCCTTTGAGCAAGGACCGTAACCCCAAATTGCTCCAGGGGGAAATTGGTTAGTCAAAGTAACTGTAAGTCAATTTGGATAAAAGTATCCAAACTTTAACTTTAACTGTAAGTGTAATGTAATCAGTCCCAACCAGCCAGATTGTCTCTGTGCGGAGTTTGCATATTCTCCCTGTGTTTGCGTGGGTTTACTCTGGGTACTTCAGTTTCCTCCCACGCTCGAAGACATGCATGTCAGGTTAGGTGTGCTCCTGCTGTTGCCCTTGACCATGACACTGGCCTCAGAACTGGAGTTTGTCCCTGGGCGCTGCGCTTTGGCTGTTCACTTCTCCTAAGTAACTAGGATGGGTCAAATGCAGAAGACTAATTACCCCACAGGGTTCAATAAAGTAGATTTATGACAGCTGGATATTCAATTCAAGCGGAGCACCTTGCTCAAGGGTACAAGGGCAGCGTTCTAACAGGGAATCAAACCGGCAGCAATCCCAGTTCCCTAAAACCATAACCTGCACCCCCCCACCCCCCTTCCCAGGTCAAGTGTTGATAGTACTGCAAAATCATGAGTCAGAGTGGGAACTAGACAGCTGTGTTGAAATGCGGATTGTAAATTACGAATGACTCTCTCTCATTTTCCCTGCCATGGCTGAGAAACACCTGCGCTCAGAAGAGTTTTTGCAGAGCCATTATGAAATTGTGAAACTGTCATTTGTAATTATCGCCATGTTTTAAAAGCTCCGCTGTACTGAATTTCTAGAGGTACCGAAAAATGCCTAAAAAGGTACACATTCTTCTCACTGGGGCGATACCCTAAAGGTACATACAATTGTACCCCTGGCCAGCAATATGTAATTAATTTGTGCCTTTTTTGCTTGGAAAACGTACTCATTTGTAGAGAAAAAAAGAACATTACTTTACTTTCAGGGTACATTTGGGAAATGTGATCCTTGAAGAAAGAAAAATGTACCTCCACTGTCACTTTATTTCAGTGTATAGCGGCTTTCACATAGCTGCCTTGTTCTTTTTACTTACTCTTTTTGTGCATGATGAAAATATTAATATACATTGCCATACGTTAATGGAACCACCATTTTTTTTTTAATTCTCTTGAATTTCCCAAGTTTGGTATTTGCATACAACATTCAAAAGTTGCTATGGCCAATTTCACATAAAATGAAACGAAAACCCAAAACCCAAAATGTTGCATCACCCTCACAAAATTTACCAGAGCGAACAGAGATTCTTATGATTGATCTGAAGTAAATGTAGTTCCAGCATTACGTGGTTATGTGCTGTAAATATCATCGGCGGTAATAGAACAGACAGGCCCTGCTGGATCACAGCTCAGTGTGTGCCCTGGCAGGGATCAAACTCGTATACGGCTTGAGTATCAGACGCCCTACGGTAAACACCACAGGCCTCGCCAGAGTATCTCGCACCAAAGTGACTGAAGCATGCTGGGAACAGCTGTTCGGTAATCATGGGCTTGCCTCATGCAGATCAGATCTCCCCCCTCCTCAACAAGGACAAGCAGATGTGAAAGAGGTGGTGACAGGTGCTTCTTTCATGCAGAGAAGCAAAAAATAAAATTAAAATAGATTGGCAGATATTGAGATCCCAGATTAGCAAATCAAATGAGAATTGCTGAGGGGGTCGCTGAAGGAAATGGCCAGGGGAAAGTTTCCCAATCTTGAAAATGCACTACATACTTCTGGCTCAATTTCAAGACAACTCTTCAAAATGTCACATGTGCTTCCCAAAACAGGAGAAAAAGAGTAACTCTGAATTCACTTCACTTAAAGGTACATTAGGTACCTTTTCAGACTCCTAACGGCCAAGAGAAGAATTGCAGCAATAAACACCCTCAAACCACAACACTGTTTTACATTACATTATTGGCATTTGGCAGACGCTCTTATCCAGAGCGACATACAGTTGATTAGACTAAGCAGGAGACAATCCTCCCCTGGAGCAATGCAGGGTTAAGGGCCTTGCTCAAGGGCCCAACAGCTGTGCAAATCTTATTGGGGCTACACCGGGATTAGAACCATCGACCTGTAAAACACAGCGACGATTGGCCATATATCTGTACCATATATACCTTATCACCTAGCAATTGCTGCATGGGCTGTCAGTCTGGCGCGTGCATTTACTTCAACGACCTCATCGTGGGAAAGTTCAGCTAGCCCAGAGGTAATCGCCTAATACTTCTGATTTATAGTTTTATAAAATGGGGGGAGAAACGGACGAGGAGGACGAGAGAACAGAATCAGACAAGCCACCAGCAGCAAAAAAAAAACCGATATACAACGTACAACTTTTTTGAATAAACGCACCCTTGAGTGCTTAAAACTGCAACGGTCTTGTGTCTCATTCTAAATGATATGCACATCTCCCTAATTCCCCCTCTGGTTGCCACAGAGTGCATCTACGTCAGGACAAAGAGAGGTAAGAGAGGCAATAGGGAGTTCTACAACTGTTAACATCTATATTTGCTGTTAACATAATATGGTTTAATGCCCTGCGTCGCGCGTCAAATGTCCCGGTTTTTCACAAATCAAATGTGGCATCCCTAATCACCACTCGCAAAGGTGCACTACAATATAAGCACAGGGAGCCACAAATAAGAGGGTATGTGCAGTGTGCGCTAATTATGTTTTTCCTGTCGGGTTTAATCTAACACCTGCTGGACGAAATTCGGCCGTCATGTATGACTCATGACTTAATAATCAAACTTCATTTAAGTGCACGTTCATGAAAAAGTCATGTTCACTCTCTGTGCTCACGTGTAAATCACAGTATTCTTAAGAGGTCTGATGTAGCGTTGTGGATATGAAGACCCCATGCATGGTTCCATTAACAGCCAGAACACCTCTCGCGTCAGAGACCAGGTTTTAAAAATACGGGAGGATATAAAGCTCACTGGCCCTCATTCATTATCCATGTGCTTCAATGAGATTGATTATGCTGTACATGCATTCGCGCACCATGCAAAATTCTGAATGCACGACTGGCCAGGAACATGCAAAAGCAGACGAGATATCAGTTTGAATTGAACGCGTGCACTGCCATTACATTACAGTACATTATATTATTGGCATATGCTCTTATCCAGAGCAACATACAGTTGATTAGACTAAGCAGGAGACAATCCTCCCCTGGAGCAATGCAGGTTTAAGGGCCTTGCTCAAGGGCCCAATGGCTGTGCGGACCTGGTTGGTGCCTTGCACGGCAGCCAATCGCCGTTGGTGTGTGTGTGTGTGAATGGGTGAATGAGAAGCATAAATTATACAGCACTTTGGATAAAGGCACTATGTAAATGCCAGCCATTTACCATTTATTGTGGCTACACCGGGATTAGAACCACCGACCTTGCAGGTGCCAGTCATTTACCTTAACCACTATGCTACAGGCCACCCCAGGCTGCCTGTTACAGGCTCTGTTTGGGCTGTTGTGCTACACATGCGCGTGTGTCCACACTGCGACTGTAACTGTTTCACAATAGGGGCTCTCGCCAAGGAGACCTTGATTTAACACTAGTCGCTAGCATTACTCCTGCAATGTCCATCATTACACAGCGTACTGTCACAAGGAGTTGTGTCTTTGTCTTCCACAAAGACAGCAGACAACTTTGTCTCGTACAATTCAGTTGGAAGAGGCTGGCCTCGAACTACCCACAATACCTGATAAATATATCCAGGGCCAGGCCTTTTTCTCATGTATAGATGCTTTTGCCCAGAACCACGTCAGCTTCAGACCCTTCTCAGGCAGTCCGTGCAATTAACACATCCTTTGGAACTTGTCAGTGAGCTCACTGCAATGTGGCTGACCTCATATTGGTGTCGTGTATTAATACCATCGGCAAGAAAATCTTTGAAGCTCGCAAAAGTACCTGTTAAGCTTGGTTCACACTTGGTGATAATTCCTCAATTTCTCAATTGCAGTCTGGCCAACTGGAGGCAGTTAGGCCAATGGTCGAAGATAATTATCCTCTAGTGTGAAAGGTCCAATGTCTCCTGAGTTGTCGATCCCTCCGTAGAGGTGTCAACTGTAGCGGCAGGCAAGAAAGTTTCATTTTTTCAGCCCACTCAAATAGCCAGGTAATGTGAGTTGGTCAAAGACTAAAATCTGAGAAGCACACTGGCAACAGCCAATAGGAATTAAGCTCAAGAGGAAGTTAACTCGCTTTTTGATGCTCTCAGACACCTTTGACTTCCTTTATGCTTCCGCAAGGTTTTGTAAAGTTTGAGAATCGGGCCTCATCTGAAACCATCTATCCGTTCCCAGTCATGGAGTGAGCACACCGTACCATGCAAGGAAAGATCAATCATCAAGAGCAGTCGTTAAGTGTGAAAGACACTGGAACAGTCGACAAATGAACTGAGCTTTACACCGTATTTAAAATGGTCAGGAACTAGGAGATGGGTAGACTGTGGTCATAAAGGAATGCATGCGGTCAGCAACAATGCTCACATAAGCTGTAGCTCAATTTGCATTAAGGGATCACAAAAAATAATTCCACACATCATTACACAACCACCACTATCTTAAACCATTGACACAAGACAGGATGGATTCATGTTGTTTATGCCAAATTCAGACCCAACCATCTGCATTTGGCAGCACAAATGGAGATTTGTCAGGCCAGACAACATTTTTCCAATCTTTAACTGTCTAGCTTTGGTGAGCCTGTAGTCAATGTAGCCTCAGTTTCCTGGACAGGACAGAATGGACAGGAGTGGAACCCGTTGTGGTCTTCTACTGTCCACTTAAAGGTTCAATGTGTTGTGTGTTCAAAGATGCTCTTCTGCATACCACTGTTGTAATGTGCAGTTATTTGAATTACTGTCACCTTCCTGTCAATTTGAACCAGTATGATCATTCTCCTCTGACCTCTCTCACTAAAAATGTGTTTTTGCTCATCTCACAGAACTGCCACTTTTTTCATCCTCTTTAAACTGCAAAGACTGTTGTCCATGAAAATCCCTGGAAATCAGCAGTTTCTGCGATACTCAAACCACTATGGATTCCACTGTCAAAGTTTCATTCCCATTCTGTTTGGTCTGATAAGCAACTGAACCTCTTGACCTTGTCTGCATGCTTTTATGCATTGACTTGTGGCCACAAGATTGGCTGATTAGATTATCGTATAACAAGCTGGTGTGCAGGTCTACCAGAGTATAAAGTAATCACATATGATATTAAATTCCTAAACTGATCTTTCAAAGCAAGAGACGTGCGTCAGTGTGCTTTCGGGAAAAAATAAAAATAAAAATAATATCTGAGTCATGACTAATCATGAGACTTAAAAAGCAACAAATGTACTAAGCTGGCAGAACACAGCTGAACTATGGATCAGGAGAGCAGGCTTATGGTTACTGAATGCGGGGAACCCACTAGCGTGTCTCAAAACAGAGCAGGCAGGTCACAAACATGACATGTCGCTCTGACGTTCTACAGAAATACTCCAAGCAAACAAATGGCAAACATCGATTTGAAACGATGCCATCTGTTAGAACTGATGACTGGTGGCGTTGGATCGGCTTTGAGAGGAAGGGAACTGCAGAGGGGGGGGGGGGGGGGGGGGGGGGAGTAACCCAGAGAGAAAAGGCCCTGGATCAGGAGGAAGGCTGTGTGGTGTGTGTGTGTGCGGTATTTGGGCTTCTGAATATAAACAAAAAGGCTGTACCTGGGTCTGACTAACCTTGGATTACTCTGCGGCTGAACAGCCTCTCGAAAAGAGATGGGTGAATTCCTTACGACTTTATCAATGTTTCGAAGATACAGGGCTTAACTTGGTTAAGGAAAACAGGAATGTTAGGGCATGTTTGCCGAATGATGGCATTCTGATCAGAGACAAAGATGGTCGGCGGTATTCATCATTTTTAAAAAGTACCCAGCCTTTTTACAATGTTTTTGCTATCTTGGAATTGTCATAATATGTAACTGTATTTCTGTCTTTTTTACATTTATGTGAAAGCATACTTTGGGCATACTTTTTTATAAATATATTGTATGGGAGGTGCTATATACAGTCAGGTCCATAAATATTGGGACATCGACACAATTCTCATCTTTTTGGCTCTGTACACCACCACAATGGATTTGAAATGAAATGAACAAGATGTGCTTTAACTGCAGACTTTCAGCTTTAATTTGAGGGTATTTACATCCAAATCAGGTGAACGGTGTAGGAATTACAACAGTATGTGCCTTTGCATTGGCCATTGCATAACATTCCACTTCTTTGCCTTAAAACACTCTTTGGTTGCTTTCACAGTATGCTTCGGGTCATTGTCCATCTGCACTGTGAAGCGCCGTCCAATGAGTTCTGAAGCATTTGGCTGAATATGAGCAGATAATATTGCCTGAAACACTTCAGAATTCATCCTGCTGCTTTTCTCAGCAGTCACATCATCAATAAATACAAGGGAACCAGTTCCATTGGCAGCCATACATGCCCATGCCATGACACTACCACCACCATGCTTCACTGATGAGGTGGTATGTTTTGGATCATGAGCAGTTCCTTTCCTTCTCCATACTCTTCTCTTCCCATCATTCTGGTACAAGTTGATCTTTGTCTCATCTGTCCATAGGATGTTGTTCTATTCATGGGTACCAAAGACGTCACTTCCGGAATGCCCGCCGCCATATTTGTGTCCGACTGACACTTTTGGACCGTCACGGCAGCGAATACAGCGCATCTAAGCGAGACAGAAAGAAAGCGATATTTGGAAAAAACGGCGATTATTGGTTGTGATCCTTATTTATTACCTTTAACTTTATTTTGTCCCTTAAAATCTGCGAAGCGTCTGCCCCAACTTACTTTCCCCGACATCTACATTTATCTGATACATAATCCATCCCCATACACCGGAGACAGCCTTAAGGCTTTCAAGAGTACGGATGCCTATCAATACTCAGTTGCAGGATGGGTCATTTGTATTTTATTTATTTATCCAGAAAGGTCCCATTGAGATACGAGATCTCACATTCACACAGTTACACACATTCACACATATGGTCATTTTAGAGTCACCAATTAACCTAAGTAATTCAACAACAATCATCAACCGTGTTATTTTGGTGGTGGTTAAGTCTAGAGTGATAGTGATTGCTTCGGCTTCGTGCGTTTCATTTACATGTGGCTATTAACGTTAGACTTTACACAGTTCTCGGTCGCTCTGATCAGAAATGCAGGACAACCAGCCGCGGGTCTGAAACTAGGCATAGCCTAGTCTACTACGTAATTGCGCCTCCTTGAGTTTGTTTAAAATAATGACATCGCTCCCATTATTTAACCAAGTAACATTGTCAACAAAATGTGGAACAATATTTTTTATCTTGTGACTAACTGGCTGACCACTAACATCCCTAAATTATAATAAAGTGCTGCATTTTTCACTTAACAGGTCAATCATTCCCAGGCTCTGAACACAAAAGCAACATGTCCATGGATAGTGGTGCAGGAGATCGGGACAGTGGTGATGGCACATTGCACATGTATGGCAGGGTTTCATTTATTAAATAAATAAATAAATAATAAAGGGTTTCACCATTTATTTCGCCAATCTAACTCCTTTGGGATCGAATAGAATTGTAGTCCAGGGTTTCTCTGACGACTGTTGTCACAGCCAACAGCACAACATATCCCGGGCATATTTTATCAACTTTATCGTGGATCTTCCTTCGTTTTCTCTGGTCGTTTTGGTTGTGGCGCGCAGCTGAGACCGGACACAAAGATGGCGGCGGTAAAACACAGTGACGTCACACGGTACCCATGAATAACTGTAAAGGCTTTTTTAGATGTTGTTTTCTAAAAAAAAAAAATCTTTGGTTTACCAATGGTTTACATCTTGTGGTGAACCCTCTGTATTCACTCTGGTGAAGTCTTCTCTTGATTGTTGACTTTGACACACATACACCTACCTCCTGGAGAGTGTTCTTGATCTGGCCAACTGTTGTGAAGGGGTTTTTCTTCACCAGGGAAATAATTCTTCTGTCATCCACCACAGTTGTTTTCCGTGGTCTTCCGGGTCTTTTGGTGTTGCTGAGCTCACCGGTGCATTCTTTCTTTTTAGGAATGTGCCAAACATATTGATTTGGCCACACCAAATGTTTTTGCTATCTCTCTGATCGGTTTGTTTTGATTTTTCAGCCTGATGATGGTTTGCTTCACTGATAGTGACAGCTCTTTGGATCTCATATTGAGAGTTGACAGCAACAGATTCCAAATGCAAATAGCACACTTGAAATGAACTCTAGACCTTTTATCTGCTCCTTGTGAATGAGATAATGAGGGAATAACACACACCTGGCCATGGAACAGCTGAGCAGCCAATTGTCCCATTACTTTTGGTCCCTTAAAAAGTGGGAGGCACATATACAAACTGTTGTAATTCCTACACCGTTCACCTGCAGTTTAAGTCTGCAGTTAAAGCATATCTTTGTTTGTTTCACTTCAAATCCATTGTGGTGGTGTATAGAGCCAAAAAGAGGAGAATTGTTTTGATGTCCAAATATTTATGGACCTGAAAGTGGAAAAAAAATAATAATAATAATGAACTAGGAAGAATTCCAGGGAAATTTTAAGTGTGCTGCTGCCCATCCCTCACACAAACACAGATGTAACCCACAATTTGGTCCTCACAAAAATGGAGAACCTCATCTATACACTTGTGTGTGTGTGTGTGTGTGTGTGTGTGTGTGTATTTGCCCTTATGATAAGTTCATAGGCCACACACACACACACACACACAGATCTAAAACAAAATTTGGTCCTCACAAAAATAGACATCCTCATCTATACACATGTTCTGGGCAATTGCTAGGGTGTTCTGGGCGGTTGCTAAGGTGTTCTGGGCGGTTGCTAGGGTGTTCTGGGTGGTTGCTAGGGTGGTCTGGGCAGTATAAGGGTACAATTCCCAAGGTGGCGTTGTCTGGCTAAGTATGGGTTGCTCAACCACACCCACCCTCCTGTTACAGTTAGCACAACCATTAAGACATGGACATAGAAATAAAACAGTTAAAAACCTCGGTATTTTCATATAATGTGGACAGGATGGAGTCAGTCAGTTAGCTAGTTATTTAGTTAATTATTCTTATTAATTACTTAGTTAGATGTGTTAGGCAGAGGCAGAACATATATACAGTTCAACAGCATCACAAACTACAGATAACAAACAACCAAATCAACACCTCTCTAAAATAATAAAAACTTTATAGAATATTACACTGCATTAGTTTTGGTAAATATAAATTACAGAGACAGTTCACTAATCAGCTGAGCTTAGTTAGCCAGTCAGCTGACTAGTTAGCCAGTCAGCTAGCTAGCTAGTCAGTTAGTTAGTCAGTCAGCTAACTAGTTAGCCAGTCAGCTAGCTAGTTAGTTAGTCAGTCAGTCAGTCAGCTAACTTGTTAGTTTGTTAATCAGTTAGTAACAGTCACTTAGTTAATCAGTTAGTCAGACCGTCAGTTAGTTTGTTAAACTAGCTAGCGCCGAAGCTAACGCTAACTAGCGCGACGAAGCTAACGCAAGCTAGCGCAACGAAGCTAACGAAAGCTAGCACCGAAGCTAACGTCAAACAAATCGCTGTATCTTGAAAACTATAACTCACATTTAAAAAAAAATCATTTTGAGTGAACCGAGACTTCAGTGGCGAGATCGATCTATGAGATGTGTCGGTAGGATTTAGAATGCAGGAGTTGTGGCAGTTTAAAAATCGCCATATTTTATTTATTTTACTCTGCAGTTTACCACTCAGATCACATGGGAAGCTAGCCAAGGCTAGCGCTAGCTTCGGCTACTTCCGGTTCTATTTAGTTTAGTTTATTTAGTTTAGTTTATTTATTTAGCACAAATTTTAGTACAAATCTGTGCAAGGTGGGAGCGAAGCCCTAACAGGCTTGTACAGAGCTCCACACCTAACCAACACTTACTACTTACCAAGATGATATAAGAAAGAAGAAACCGACAACATAGAGTGATGATTAAACATAAGATGATATAAGGAAGAAGAAACAGACAACAAAGAATGATGATTAAACATAAAATGAAATAAGAAAGAAGAAACAGACAACATAGGATGATGATTAAACATAAAATGATATAAGAAAGAAGAAACAGACAACATAGGATGATGATTGAATATAGGATGATACGAAAACGAAGAAACAGACATAGGATGATGATTGAACATAGGATGATATGAGAAAAAAAAAGACAACATAGGATGATGACTAAACATGGGATGATACAAGAAGAAGAGAAACAAATAACTGAGATGAATATTTAGTAGCAGATTAGGTAGACATTAGATATTTTTTCAAATGTTTTTTAAAGACAGTATGTGAGGACATAGATCTCAGTTGAGGGCTTAGTTCACTCCACAGCTTTGGGCCTCTAACGGAAAGATTATACTGGTGTCTTGATGTTTGTGAGCGCGATAGGAGTAGATTATTGTTGCTGTGTCTCGTTTGATGTGAATGGACATTGGAGGTGGCAGTAAATAGATTCTGAAGGGTGTCTGGAAGTTCATGTTTTCTATACATGAATTTGTGGATGAATATGCATATCTGGTATGTGTTCACTTTTTCAATCGGCAATATGTTATATTTTTTAAAAAGGGGGGCGGATGGTGCATATCTATTTGAGTGGGAGATAAACCTTAAGTATTTCTTCTGTACTGTACGTAGTTTATTAAGATATGTAGGATAGGTCGCTGCCCAGATAATGTTACAGTAATTGATGAAAGGGAACAGGAAGCTATAATACAGAGTAAGATGAGCTGAAGAGTGAACTAAGGGACACACTTTCCTCAATATGCCCAGCATCCTTGAAGATCTTTTGGTGACTAGGTCAATGTGATTAGACCACTTGAGATCACTATCAATAATGATGCCTAAGAATTTAGTTTGCTGGACTAGATGGATTTCAGCATTATTTATGAGAATTTTGGCTAGTTCTTTTGGGTAGTGTTTGTTTATGTTACAAAAGATCATGAAGTTGCACTTCTTCACATTGAGGGTTAGTTTGTTTCGTTGGAACCATTGCGCTAAAATAGATAGTTCATTATTAACAATTCTGATCAGGGAGTGAAAATCATCGTGGGAAGCTATGAGATTTGTGTCATCCGCAAACAGAACTGGAAGGAGATTTGTACATGACATGGCCATATCGTTTATATAGATTAAAAATAATAAAGGACCCAGGACTGAGCCCTGGGGGACACCAAATGCGATCTTAGATTTCTTTGAGGAAACACCATTTAGATGGACATATTGCTCTCTATTGACAAGGTAACTGGTTAACAGTTTAAGGGCAGTATCCTTCACTCCATATCTTTTGAGTTTGGCAAGCAGTATAGCATGGCATACCGTGTCAAAGGCTTTGCTTAGATCCAGGAAGACACCAAGGGCAAATTTTTTGTTATCAAGAGCTGATGAGATATAATTAACGAGCTGTATTATGGCATACTCGGTAGAGTATTTTTTACGAAATCCATATTGGTGTTTGTATAATATATTATTTACTGCAAGGTGATTGGATAGTCTAGAATAGATCAGTTTTTCTAAGATTTTAGAGATACAAGGAAGAATTGATATAGGACGGTAGTTACTAAATTCCTTAGAATCACCTGATTTGAATATGGGTATGACTTTTGCGATTTTTAGATCGTGGGGGATGGTGCCAGAGAGAAGAGATAAAGAAAGAATATGAGTAAGAGGTGTGATGATGTGATCAATTGTCTCCTTGATAAGGATACTCTTGATTCCATCATGACCATGAGCTGAGTTCTTTAGAGACATGATGATGTCTCGGACTTCCTGTGGAGTTGGAGGATCAAGATTTTGGAGTGAAGAATACTGACCCCTGATCGAGTCACAAGGATCAACATTAGAGTTCTTAAAGTTAGAGGCAAGTTCAGGACCAACATTTACAAAGAAATCATTGAAACCATTAGCAATATCCATTGGGTTGGAAAGAGATCCCTTAGTATCATTCATTTCCATAGGAGTAGCTGATGATTTTTTATTGCGTTTCATAAGATGATTGATGAGGCTCCATGTTGCCTTGATGTCATTTGATGCTAATGTGAATTTATCAGAATAGAATTTTTTCTTTGTTTTTCTTACTAGGGTGGTGAATCGGTTTTTACATTTCTTGTATGTTTCAATATTTATGGGGGTAGGGGTTATAATGGATTTCCTATAGAGGTTATTTTTTTTACGGGATAGCTTCTTTAGTTCATCTGTTATCCATGGTTTTCCTTTAGAGTTATTATTTCTGATTGTTGTCGTAATCAAAGGAAACGATGAATCAAGGGCCAAATTGAATAATTCAATAAATAATTCATAGGCTTTATTGACATCTTGCATCATGAGAACCTCATCCCATGAGGTGGAGCCAATGGCTGATTTGAAGGCGTCAAAGTTATTTCTCGAGAATTTACGGTATTTAATTGGTATTTTCAAAGGAGCCATAGGCCTACTATCACTGGAAGATTCATTAAGATGAATGATTTGAAAAACAGGGAGATGATCAGAGACATCGCATATCAAGAGGCCTGAAGTGATCTCAAAATCCATTGAATTAAGGAAAATATGGTCAATAAGTGTAGCTGATGAGTTTGTGATGCGGGAAGGTTTAGTAATTGAAGGAAAAAAATTATAAGAATAGAATACATTTAGGAAGTCAGTTGTAGTTGTGAGATCACCTTTAAGCAAGTTGATATTGAAGTCACCAAGTAGAATACATAGTTTGGATTCATTGTTGATTCTATCAAGTGTGGAATGAAGTGCATCAATAAAAGTATTTATATCCGAATCAGGTGGTCGATATATGGAACCGATCAAAATGCTCTTTCCAAGAAGTTACTGACATGATGGTATTTCCACGAATATTGATTCCACAGTAGTAGTATCAAGGTCAACACTAAGTTCTTTTCTGGGAATAAAGTTGTACATCTTAGATATATAAAGTGAGACTCCTCCTCCTTTTTTGACATTTCTACAGGAATGAACTGCATTAAATTGAGAGAAGGGGTATAGGCTATAATTATCATCTGTTAACCATGTTTCCGAGAAGGCCATAACTGAGAAAGAATGTGATAAAGTAGACAGATAGGTTTTTAATGTATCATAGTTTTTAGGGAGACTCCTAATATTCAACTGGAAGGTGGAAAAAGCATTTAGATCTGGGTTAGAATCCATGAGAGTGTGAGTCAAATTATTCATTTGAGTTTCAGAATAGTACTCACAAGACAGTTTTAAAGAATGTAGGTCAATTTGATTGATGTCTGGATTAAAATGAAAATCATAAATACCATCATTGTCCATGTTTCGCTCAAATGGGTTGAAGACTAGAGAGTCCATGGGGGGGACAGTCGTCCCTGTATTGGTTATATCAACAGAAGCCATAGTAGATTTGCAGTAATATCACGCTTCCGATCAAGCACCAAATCCATTCATACTTCACACTCATAATCACAGGTTCACACTCATTCACGCATGCACACCAAAACATTCCTTGCAACGTGCACACCAGGAACCAAAAGATCAGCCAAAAATAGAGAAGAGAGACAGTCAAAAAAAGAGTCCAGAATCCTAGCAACCCATCAAAAAATAATGTCATGCTTAGGCCTACTACCCAGCAAGCAAAAAGGTTACCAGCTTTGAGCCTATTAAAGAGTAAAGTCAGAGCGGGTGTTCCCCATGCAACAGTTTCTTGGCAAAAGACAGGTCTGAATGAATAGGAAAAATAACATCGCAAGCAGCAAAAAATAAAGCAAAGTAATTGCCAAAAAATCAGATACCAAATCTTGGGCGTTTTAGAGCCAGAACCAGGTTGGAGTCGGATAGATGATGATCCAGAAGGCAGCCTGAGATATAGCCTAGGCCGAGGCCTACCACCCTGTCCAGAGGGCCTCTCTGAGTGACTTCCACTAAAGAGTTCATCCAAAATATGTGAAAAAATAAACAGGGATAGATTAGGCAAAACAAGGCAATTCTTATCATTTTCGACTGCCAGTGAGCCCCAGACATGCTGGGAAAGAGTGACTTTCATCATTTATATTCGTCCAGGTCGGCCATCTCTCTTACCATCCTCACCTTCTCGTCAGCGGGTGTGGACCCGTTCAACCGTATTAGCACTTTACAGTCCCTGGTCCATGTTGACTTTATTTTATTCTTCTTCCTCAGCTGTCGTGCCTCTCTGGCTAACTCTGCATTCTTCGGTGTGAGATGTTCATTGATAAATACCTGAGTATCAACAAGCTTTTTCCATTGCCGGAGTAGGTCTGTTTTGTGTTTGCGGTTTACAAATCTCATTATGATTGCAGGTTTTGCTTTCTGATCTCTTCGTGGTAGCATATGACAGGCAGAGATGTTTCGCTTATCGAAGAATATTTCCCTGGAATGCAAAAAATGTTCTACCTGCGTTTCGATGGATTGTTGTTCCTCCAGAGTGGGGTTTTCCTCACCCGGCTTCCTCGAAACCGCTGCTGCCCAGGATCTCGGCTTAACCTCCAATCCACTTATGATCACATCCTCTTTTCTTGTGAATAGTTCTAGGTCTTCGACTCTTTGTTCAAGTTTCTGTAGCTTTTCCACTTTTTCTTCAAGAACAGTTATTTTCGCCTCTTTTTCCTTTACCGTTCTTTTAAGCTCCGCAACTTCAGTCAGGAGAGACACCAGCTCTGTTTGTTTAGCCGATACTTCACTCACCTCCTGCGTCAGTTTTGTCAGTTGTTCGTTCATTTCTTTCAGAGTTTGCTCCATGAATAGATGTTCCTTTTTAGGAGGCATTACAGTCTCCTACACCACTTGGCTGTTAACTTTTTGGTGGCTAAGTATGTAATAATATAAGCATTCCAACAGAGAGAAGCCGCGAACCGAAGCCGTTTACGAACATCCCAATAGATTTACAATGGTCTTGTAACAATGTTTTAATACAAAAATCTTACATATTGTACCGTTAGGAATAAAATTTCATATGCAGCGGCAACAAGGAGAGTGAGGAAAGAAAAGAAAACTGTGAGGAAAGTGCAGGACAGTCACTGGAAGAACAACCAAGGGGGTATGACAGAGATCAACAAGTACACGCCGAAATATGTGTACAAAATAAACCGTGATGGACACAGGTCAGAGGCTGGGAATGCTGCGGTTAAAACGAGTGATACTACATGTATTGTGCTTATTTGTGTCAGTTTTAGACTTCATATTTATGTTGTGGTCGAAGCTAGGGTTAGCCTCGCCTGAACATACAAGCATGTCGCAGCCTGCTATGTGTCAGGGCCGTTGCTAAGGCAACCAGCACGCGGCGTGTGTCTCTGGCTGAGAATATTAAGGTGTGTGCTTTTGCACTACAAAGCTCTGCTTTGTATTGCAATGCGCGGCACACAATTATCACAATTCTGTTGATCAACCTGGATGGAGAATTTCATTTGAAAATGAATTGCTTCACAAAATCATTTCCCTTGGTTCTCCGCCGGTCTGTTGGAGTCTGTTATCAGACTGGACAGTAAGTCATAGGATCAGGCTCAGGACAGAGACACGCTGAACAGGCTGGGCGAAGCCGCACACAACGTCGCAGTGACAGGTCTCAAGGTGAACACAGTAAATAGCAAACGACGGAGCGAGCAACGAGCAGGCACACACTTTTCTTTTTTTTATTAGTTGACTCACACTGGAAGTTATTGGCTGAGAAAAAAAATAATTTATGTACAGAGGCAGTATTCACGAACGCCCAAAGTGCAGCACTAAGGTGATGGGGCACTGGCAGCACGCTTGGCATCTTAGCAGCCTGCAGATGGGGAAAGCAGATTTGCTGCCATTAAGTCACACTGCCTCCCACCGACTAAGTGTCTCAGCGTTACCTAGTTTCCAGCTACAGGCCAGATGAGGAAGGGAGTATTTCACACATTATAAAATGTAACGGTCATAAGGCATTGCTCGTAATGTCAAGAAATCTTTCGGAGGGTGGGGGGGTGGGATTTTTGGAGGGCAGGGTGTTGATTTGACTGACGTTAAATGAGAAGGGGGAAGCAGAGCCTATGCCTCTGGAGAGAAGAATATGTGGCACTGAAAATTTAAGCACACACCCGCTGGTACACAATAATGTAAAGTCTTGTAAAATCTTGTTTTTGTTTGTGGATGGAAAAAACTTGTGTGAAAGAACACAAGTATTAACATTTTATAATTTTTTGGAATAAACACTAAGTATTTGTATGTTTATGAAGAATTAACTACATTGAGGAAAAAGTTAATTTTGATTTCAGCTTGCCTTTAATGGCCTCAGCAAAAATATGATTAAAAAATAATGGATTTTATGTGGAAAAAAAAACTTTTTTTCTTTCTGGATAATAGCATCTGTTAAATGCCAGCATTTAATAGAATGCGATGGTAATGCCCTATATTTGTTTCAAAATAGGTAAAAGGGTACTTTTGTCCACTCAAATGTACCACATTTAACAGAAAATGGACCGATTTATACTGTAATTATAGTTGACAAAACTTGACAAAACATTGCATGTGAGTTACGGTGTCCCTGAAGATCCCAAATATTGGCTGCAAAGCCGTAGCCAACCGTATCAAAATATTGGAACCCAATCGAGTTAACCATGCCAAAAACAACAACTGAAATTTAAACTGTGGCCAAACATTCCATAAGACCGACTGAAAAAACGGTGGCCAACTGTGTCAAGTTGATGGCAGGCAAATCGCTCGGTGACGTCGGTTCCCCCATTGACCGGTTGCCGTGGATACGTTTGCCAGCGCCCGAACCCCCCGGTTAGCTGAAAGTGGTGAGCTCCTTGCCGCCACGCTTCCATACCTTCTTCAGCAGGCAGACATGTTTATTCCGCTCCGTCGGGCAGTCACAACAGAGACGGCACGAGCCTCTTCCCATCTCCTCCTGCCAGAGCAATTAAGCACGCAGAGCCTTCGTGTAACCGTTTAATCGCCTCGTATTTGTCTCACCTTTAAGAAGTCATAGGTGTATTACATTTCCAGTACCAGGAGGAATAATGGATGTTGGATGGGGGTCCCCTTTCCAGGGCTTCGGATCACGGTGCAATCGAAAAGCTGTCGGATTTGCCGGCTGTTTTTGGGGTAGTCTGTGATATCTATGCAAATGAACGTGTTTGCATTAATTACATGGGCATTAAGCTGCCTCGTGGCTCTCCTCGGCTGCCTTTGCATTGTGGGTGCTGTATCTCCGGTGTGGCTGGGAAACACTCTGGGTGGAGATTATGAAATATTGAGGAGGGAATTTACCTTCGTATGATGCGAAGCCTTCGGGCAGACAACTCGAGAAGCACCGCCCCCTCACATGATGCTGACGTCTAATGGAAGGGGCTATATAAAGCGCCAACCATACCTGTGTACGCCCTTGCTCATTTTACACACTGCCTGCTAGCTGTCTGCAATGATGCAGCTGCCCTGCTGCCTGGTGCATTCTGCATGCCAGAGCCAGAGCGCTGCCTGGCTCTTTCTGCTGCACTGCCTGTTTCGGAATGCTGCCATGCTATTGCCACTTTTGCGAGCTGCTTTTGCTTGAATTATCCTGCTTTAATCATGCCTTAAAAATGTTGTGCTCCCACCACCACCCCAGAATTCTCCGGTGAGCTCTGCTTTTCAAGAGCCCCATGAGGGAGGCGTTTGTAGCCAATCCCTGTTTTGGCAGGGTTTACCACAGAGAGTGATGAGAGGCACAGCCAATGCCAAAGTTTGCATTTACATTATACCTCAATGAATATAGCTTAATTCATCATGAGTTGTCTGACTTAAATTATGGTGGGGTCAGTTTGACCCCATTCAGTGTTCGATAGCATTTAAAAACCAGTTAACCTTTTTTACATATTGATACTGCATACTTTTTCTAATTTGGGGGGATTAAATAGTAAACATGCAATAAATATTGTGTGGGGTTCTTCTGACCCTTTGTGTAAAATGTATTTTTTATCTCAGATTTCTTTCCCATACAGGTGCCAAACTTTCATTTACTGTACCTTAGGCTCTAAAATGAGATGTTTCTTGTGTATTTTTTATATTTATGAAAAATGTTCTATTACAATAATTTTGTGTTTATTTAAACTGTTGGGCTCAATCTGACCTCAAACATAAAAGCAGTCATAAAATCTTAACATAATATGACGGTTAGCAGTGATGTAAATCCTACTCACGCAATGTCAATAATGTGACATGACCTGTACAGAAAACACACCTCAGGAGTGAGAAGTACGAGAGGGAAATCTCAGCATAATATTCCATACCGTACAGCTCTTTAACTTTAAATACAAGAGGGAAGTCTCAGCGTAATACTCCATACCGTACAGCTCTTTAACTTTGAATACAATAATTTTGTTTATTGTTTATTTAAACTGTTGGGCTCAATCTGACCTCAAACATAAAAGCAGTCATAAAATCTTAACATAATATGAGGGTTAAGCATATGCAAAGAAGCTTGCTGTTACTTCTCACTTTAACCCTCATGTAAGTGTGCCAAGGACACTGTTTCTGTTGTTTTGTTGCCAACTGAGTACTGTATGTACAAAATTCAGTGCAGATTATCCGTGGGCAATCAGACAGAAGATCAGATCAATTAAGATACGTTGCTGAAACAACGCAGCCACCACAGGTGAAACGCCAGGGACTGATTGCATTTTTATTTAAGCTTTATTTATACAGGGTAACTGATTGCAAGCAATATAGAGAGGATTAAATGTCACGCACTGTTGTGCTTAGTTGGTTTATAGATAACAGTGAGACGGATTCAAATGAAATAATTCCAAAAAGTGGCCACCGCATAGTATTCCTTATGTTACCCAGTGTAGCCACAATAAGACCCCTACAGATGTCGGCCTACAGGCCCTTAAACCCACATTGCTCCTGGGGAGATTGGCACCTACTTGGTCTAATTGACTGAAGTCACTTTGTATAAAAGCATCACTGAAGACGACATGGCTCAAGCAGTAAGAGCAGTCGTCTGCCGGTTCGATCCCCCGCCCGGGCTGTGTCGAAGTGTCCCTGAGCAAGACACCTAACCCCCAAATGCTCCTGACTAGCTGGTCGGCGCCTTGCATGGTAGCCAATTGCTGTCGGTGTGCGAGTGTGTGAGTGTGTGTATGAATGTGTGAATGAGAAGCATCAATTGTACAGCGCTTTGGATAAAGGTGCTATATAAATGCCAACCATTTACCAAATAACTGTCATGAGTTTCAGACCCTACTGTAAAAGCACCAGGTTTGTGTCATGAACTGTGATTCCCCCGCACTTAATGATAGCCATGAGGGCTGGTATGCAGACTTGAGATTAGGGGAGACGGTAAGAGATACTAGAATGTACCCAAAATACAAATAGTCTTTCCAGGGTTTTCCTACAGTTTAAGGCCTATTCAACATACAGTAAGGCAATGTGCCTTTGGATTTATAAAACAGATTTAAAACAGTTAAACTCAAATAACTTTTCCATTTCACACTGATGGTGTCCCTCCCCAATGCCACTCCGACTGTCATGGGTGCAGATTTCAATGTGAGCGGATTCCCTTTTCTCACTCTGTTGTATTAAAGCTACGGAAAGAAAAACGACCACGTTCACATTTGCATTACAGTGAAACGGCAGTGTTCTCAACCCTCTGGGCTTGGCAAGAACGCGTCGGGTTTTTGACAGGTTATAAGTTGTCTTCATTAACAGTGAAGCTTGTCTTTGGTCCCACGGGCTCCTTTGCTCATGTGTGCGGCATGCATATTTCCCCGGCTCCTGGTTTGTGCTCTTACTTACAGTAAAATGCTGTATCAAATTTAATCTGCACTCTGTGACTCAGGGCAGAACAATAATATGGTATGTCAGCAGACATTTTCAGGAAATTGCTCCAAAAGGGGGGGGGGGGGGTTCTGAGGGGGAACTTATTTTTCATGACACCCGGTTCAATTATCCGGGTTAGGTAATGGTTTACTCGTTCATACATATATCTGCTGTACATAAAAATGTGAGTCTGCTCACATGACATACTGTGCCAGATAGATTAGGCAAAGCAGAATGTGTAGCCTCTGTAGAAATGCAGGACAAATATTAACGTTATATAACAGCTGGATATTTTGCTGAATAATAGAGTTAGCAGTGATGTAAATCCTACTAACACAATGTCAATAATGTGACATGACCTGAACAGAAAACACACCTCAGGAGTGAGAAGAACGAGAGGGAAATCTCAGCGTAATACTCCATACCATACAGCTATTTAACTTTGAATATGAGAGGGAAATCTCTGCATAATACTCCATACCGTACAGCTCTTTAACTTTGAATACAAGAGGGAAATCTCAGCGTAATATTCCATACCGTACAGCTCTTTAACTTTGAATACAAGAGGGAAATCTCAGCGTAATACTCCATACCGTACAGCTCTTTAACTTTGAATACAAGAGGGAAATCTCTGCATAATACTCCATACTGTACAGCTCTTTAACTTTGAATACAAGAGGGAAATCTCTGCATAATACTCTAACTTTTATTCGAGCAGAATTTGCCTTATTGTACAGTCTATTACAGCAGTTAGACATTGGAGGAAGTCATTTTCTGTTCCCTTGAAATGTGCATGAGAGAACCAAACAGATAGTATGGCTAATTACAGAAAGAACAACAGGCTTTTTGCATCTTCAAGGAACTGCAGTTCCCATGATTCCATACACTGTCTGTCTGTAAACATACTTGGTTACTTCAATGAAAATGATTTGCAACTGCTGATTTAGAGGAATAATGAATCTCTCATACAGAACCCAAATGTTTAGTTCCATGTTTAGTTTTTTGTTGTTTAATAAATAAATATTCAGCAAAGCACACAGTAAATATACAATGTTGAACTACAACATTAGTATTATTGTCATTCACAATATTTGAACTGGATTAAGCCTTTGTATTTGTAATATTTTTGCTAATTCCTAGCAATATGTCAGGTGTATTGTGTTAAAACAGTCTGTTTATAGACATCAGCAAAGGGCAACAGTGGGCGGAAGCACATAATCAATGATTGATAACAAAAAGAATGATGACTTAATAAAATTATGGATAGTGTTTGAAGACAGTATTATGATGCATATGCCAAGTACTTAATCAGTTGGAGTCATATGTACTTAATAATATTGCATTCAACCACTGTCCATAGCTTTTTTAAGTGGTTTCGATGATTCAGTTTTTTGAGTGCATGGTAATCCCTTCCCTTACAGCTGTTTATATCACAGTCCTTCTGCTGGCTCACCGAGTAACTACCTGTTCACTGGACCTGATCGACGACAACTGTTTCTCTCCCTTCCCTCCTCTGACACGCGGGTCTCTTCACGTCTGCCTTGCGACGTCTCATCATGGATCAACAGCCGACACCTGAAGCTGAATCCGGCAAAGACTTCAGCTGCACTACATCCCTGCCAAGTTCTCTCGCCTCCAGAACCTCTCCATCAGCCTGGACAACACTACAGTGACCGCCATGAACCGCAGAGTGACGCTCGACTGCAATCCGTCTTTCTATGACCGTAAATTCATTATGTCATTTTTGCCACCCTTCTTTTTTTTCCTGAAATGATGCTCCTGCAAGAAACACAGCCTGTAAAAAATCCTGGTCAGGTTTCTGTACCCTTCTTCTTCTTATCGAGTCCACATCACAGGATTACATATTGTTCAATAACATTGGTGGGTGCAATAACATTCCACCCACCATAGCACTGAGGCTAACTTGGTCAAAGTGGTTAAGAGTGAACAGAGATGCAAGTAATCTGTCTGTCCTAGTCCTTTTAAATTGAAGTTCTGCATTTTGAAACGTGGATCGTGATAGGTTAACTGATATATGAATGGATTGGTCTGTCCAGCCCAGTTTTATATTGGTTTCGAACATATCTTTGTGACTCTAAATGCTATGTTGCTATTGGCACTTTTTCCTCTGATCACATTGCTGTAATGTTTGGGGACCCACAGGGATCCATTTTTGGGTCATTACTGTTCAAGTGATATATGCTGCAGCTGAGAAGTATTATTAGAAAACATAATATTCACTTTCACCAGTATGCCAATGACACACAGTTGTATATTTCTCTGAAACTAGTTAATTAATAACATGTCTGCGTGATATAATTGCATCGATGTCAATGACAACTTTTGACAGTTATACAAGGATAATTGAGATTTTAAAGAAAAAAGAGACTGTGAACTTAGTGGTTGTTTTTATCATTTGCCGTAACTGTTTTTATCATCGTAGAAATATATCTGAAGTTTTTCTTTTTCTAAATATAATTATATTTCACTCACAGAGACACTCAGCAATGCATTTGTTTCTAATACACTGGTCTACTTTAATGCTCTCCAGTTTGGTTTATCAAAATGAAAATCAATAGCAAATTACAGTGCGTTGAAAACAAGGACTAAACAACAAGAGGCTTGTACCATACCATATGGGGTGGCTTGTAGCGTAGTGGTTAAGGTACATGACTGGGAGCCACAATGTCAGTGGTTCGAATCCTGGTCGAGCCACAATAAAAATGATCCGCACAGCTGTTGGGCCCTTGAGCAAGGCCCTTAACCCCACATTGCTCCCTGGGCGCTGCACTGTGGCTGCCCACTGCTCCTAGGTAACTAGGATGGGTCAAATGCAGAAGTCAAATTAACCCACAGGGTTCAATAAAGGATATCTTATCTTATCTTATAAATATGAGACAAAACAAATTTATGTCAGGGCATGTACATGCAGTGTACACAAAAGATGCACTAAAATACAAAACGATGTACAAAAGTGCCTTATGCTTTTATAATTTTGCTCTGAATATCTCAATTTCTAAGTCAAGGACCAACCCAGAACTACTTTATATATGCACAAAATGAGGTGAAGATATTGAAAGGCATTCAAATTCAGGTTTTCCCCAAACTGCACCCAGATGTCCTGAACTATCCCCATATCTCTCTAAATATAATACATCTGCATATATTTTTGTTCAAGCTCTTGAATGATCAGAAAACCTTTATGTGTGTTTTCTTCACATATATGAGAGTCTAAAGCGTGTCCAAAAAGCTCTCCAAAAAGATTATTCACCCTAATGCTTTCTAACCAAACTGGTTTATCTATAGTATGTCCAAATGCTTTAATTATGCACGTCGCTATATTCATACTGCTATGCAAACACTGTGTTATTCCTAAAATGACTGTCACCTGAATATGACACATTGTACCTTGTTGGAAAGGATAGGTAACCCTGTAAAAGAAGCTTACCATGCTTTACATTAGTTTGGTGCTGAAATGACCTAGCAAGGTACTGAAATGATCTAGCAATGCTTGCAAATAAGAGGCCGATGAGCATCTAAACTGCTGTTCTCGCGAGTGGAGAGTCTTACCAATCCAGCATCGGCAATCTGCGGTTTTTATTACGTCGCAGTTTTGTGTATGATATAAATATGAACGCACCAATAATTTAAGACGTCAACGACTCAACCACAAGGGGACAAAGTAGATTGGGTTAAAGATGTTAGGTATACTCAGGATATAATATCCCTAATTTATAAAAGATATATTCATTCATTATCCTAACCCGCTTATCCTGAACAGGGTCGCAGGGGGGCTGGAGCCTATCCCATCATCCATCGGGCAAAAGGAAGGAACATACCCTGGACAGGTTGCCAGTCCATCACAGGGCACACACACCATTCACTCACACACTCAAATCCACGGGCAACACTCTCCAATCAGTCTAACCTGCATGTCTTTGGACTGTGAGAGGAAACCCACACAAACACTTGGAGAACATGCAAACTCCACACAGAGAGGCGACTGATGATGATTTTGATTACAAGTTTTCATATTATTATTATTATTATTATTATTGTCTATTATTATTATTATTATTATTAGTAGTAGTATTAGTAGTAGTAGAAGTATTCGGTTATATGTAAGAATAACAATAATAACACTATCATTATGAATATACCCTCTGATCTTTTCTGGATCACTGTTATTGTTAACCCTATATATAAATTGATTTTAAGATTTTCTTTTAGGCAGCAGTTTTGTACATCGATTTGGGCAACAAAAAAAAAAAAGGTGTCTGTTTCTGTCGATGCCTCTGGGCTTTGCCAGAAAGCAGGTTTAGCCTTGAAGGTTAATGTTGCCACTTGCTTTTCCTTTCTGGCTCCTGAGATGCTATTCAATGATAATTACCTCCCCTCCATTTATGAGTGATGAAGCGTGCGTGTGCAGTCTCCCGAGAGCTCAGTCCTTGCTCTCCTGAAGGTTCAGAAAGCCTCGTTTTTTCTTGTTCTCATCCAAGTTATGCATCTTTTCTTGTTTTGCAGCAGCCAGCGAATGCCTGTCTGTGCTGTTATTTTTGATTTATAGACAGTGACTCTGAAATAACAACACCAGAACAAAGGCCGGCATTAGAAACAAGCTCTGTGAATCAAAGCAATGGATATTTAATCTAAAGTCATACTTTACATGCTATAAATGTTTTCTGAAACATTAAATGTGCTTGTATAATGCCTTTGTAATTGTTTGTAGTCTATTTTCTAAATACAAAACCAGATGCAGTTTATTTTGACTGTTGAGGCCTACACATACATACATACATACATACAGTGGTGTCTCACAGCAACTTGCAGATGCGAAGGCCTTTCATGAGCCAGCTAGCGGTCATATTTTTCCATCGTACAATATCCTAAACTCACGCAATACAGAATAATGACAAATAAAACTTATGCCCAGTACCAATAATAGCAATAACCATCATCATCTTCATCATCATCATCATAAAAACTCAAAGTGAGTATATATTTCGGAGGATTTATTACTACATTCACTGTGGGTAAAGTACTGTCTTTTGGCTAGGGTCTCTGTAGATAATACTAAAAACTAAATTGGCTCAGAGGACCTTCTCAGGTGTCCAAATATGAAGCGGTTCAATCTGCTTTCCTTATTGTTTTACGGGCCCCTGATATTTCTGATCAATTTAAACATTTTGTATTCGACATGTGCCACAGCCTGAGTAGCTGAAGCATAGGGACCGGTAGCTCTGAGGCTGAAGTAATGAGTTAGATGTTAGCCTCCAGGAGGAATGCATCTTAAATACCAGCAGGTGGTTGGTGTGTGTGTGGGTGTGTGTGGGTGTGTGTGTGTGCGGGTGAGTGTGTGTTTCTGGTGGCCTGTAGCGTAGTGGTTAAGGTAAATGACTGGGACACAGAAGGTCGGTGGTTCTGAGAGAGAGAGAGAGAGAGAGAGAGAGGCTAGGCAAGAAATCAGCGAGAAAGTGAGGGTGAGTAAGAGGATGACTTCGAATAACTCAAAAGGCAATTTTCATTTTATACCAAAAACATAAGAAATAGTGTCCTTAATGTTCTCTCCTTCTTCTAACCCCCCTCCTTCTAAATTCAATTATTTATTGGCACAATAAACAAGTAGTAAACATACTGGCAGTGCTAATAGGACTACACACCGTTTTTGTCTGGCAACAATAACTGTTATTATCAGATCCCTATCCCTCAGGCTTTGGCAGTTTTCTGTATACTACAAAATACAGGCTTCCAGAATATTTTTCATTTGATTTCCATGCATTTCCCGTGTCTGGCTAAAGAAGCAGGGCTGTTGTCTCACATCGTCGCAGTATGTGAGTCTGAGCAGCATGTCCGCATTTATTCCGACGCCATGTTTTTTTTTTCTCCTTTCTCCTCCTTTTTTCTCCCTCACTACTTTTATCCTTCCTCTCTCCATCCCTCTCTCTCTCACTCTTTTCCTTCATCGCTCATCTTCTCTATCACCAACTCCCACCCACACAATCCCTCCCTCCCTCTGAAATTAAACCCTACATAAAAACTGTTTGATTCATTGTACAGATGTCCCGTCTAGCATCCCTGGCCAAGAACTTGCCGTGATTATTAATCACAAAGTTTATATACAGAATTTGACCCTTTGTGGGGATACTGCATGGAAGGCCAAGAGGCTCTTATCCTTATCAGACAGGGGAAAAGGGCATATCCCTCATCGCCAATGCCACACTACAGGGGAACAGGCTGAAACATGCTATTGTCACAGAAGCTTGAGTAAAATTCCAGGTGAAAATGATGCATATTTTACTTTTCTCAATAAGTAAATTACATAAAAATCAGGCATAATCTAATTTCAAAAGTAAATAAGGAAAGAAAAGACTGACTATAGCCTGGTTTCAATCTGAATTTGACCTTAACTGTGACTCATAATGAAATGAATGTGCTCATTTTTTAAATTTACACGAAAAACAAATGTGCTAGCTTGCCAATCGCAATATTAACTTGTGTTGACTTTGGCTGATCTGATCTGTCTCCTGCAGCTTTCGAGGAGGGATAATCCAGTGAGGGTTGCATTCTTTCAGAAGAGTGAGGGTAAAGGAGTGAGATGGAGAGAACAGATAAAGTGTAATGTGTTAACAGAGGACAGGTACGGGATAGTGTTGTTATCAAACAGATACAGGGCAGTGTTGTTAACAGAGGACAGGTACAGGATAGTGTTGTTATCAAACAGATACAGGGCAGTGTTGTTAACAGAGTACAGATACAGGGCAGTGTTGTTATCAAACAGATACAGGGCAGTGTTGTTAACAGAGGACAGGTACAGGTAGTGTTGTTATCAAACAGATACAGGGCAGTGTTGTTAACAGAGTACAGATACAGGACAGTGTTGTTGCCAAACAGATACAGGGCAGTGTTGTTAACAGAGGACAAGTACAGGACAGTGTTATTATCAGAGGACAGATATAGGGCAATGTTGTTATCATACAGATACAGATCAGTGTTGTTAATCAGAGGACAGATACAGGGCAATATTGTTATCAGAGTACAGATACAAGGCAGTGTTGTTAACAGAGGACAGGTACAGGACTGTGTTGTTATCAAACAGATACAGGGCAGTGTTGTTAACAGAGTACAGATACAGGGCAGTGTTGTTATCAAACAGATACAGGGCAGTGTTGTTAACAGAGGACAGATACAGGACTGTGTTGTTATCAAACAGATACAGAGCAGTGTTTTTAACAGAGGACATGTATGGGATAGTGTTGTTATCAAACAGATACAGGGCAGTGTTGCTAACAGAGTACAGATACAGGACAGTGGTGTTATGAGACAGATACAGGGCAATATTGTTATCAGACAGATACAGGGCAGTGTTGTTATCTGAGGGCAGATGCAGGGCAATGTTGTTAATCAGAGGACAGATATAGGGCAATATTGTTATCAGACAGATACAGGGCAGTGTTGATATCAGAGGACAGTGTGGCGCCCCGTGGGGAGAGAAAGACAGAGAGAGCAAGAGTAGATCAAAAAATAATATTTTAATTATTTCCCACGTGCCTTCAGGGCACTTTCACAAAGTTCCAACAAAACAGTTTTCTCAAAAAACGGGGAAAAAAATAACCGGCCAAAAAATTAGGTACACCGGTCCGTCGGTGACTGTGGGTGGTCCGTTCCGCCTTCGCCTTTCTGTAGGGTCTCCGAAGACCCGCGGTTCCACCGTGGTGTCGTTGCTTGTTTCTAATGGCTGTTTTCCAACTCACTGGGCTTCGCCTCCGTCTCCCTCCGTACTCAGCCCCGCTCTGTGGTTGCGCCCCGTCTTTTGTACGGCCTCTCGTTCTTCCTTGGAGTCCGGCTGCGCCTGTCCAATTAGAAATGTTAATTCATTCCTAGCTCGCATTCCTCACGCGTCTTTTCTCCGTGTCGCTGGCCATGGTGCTGATTCTCCCCGCCGGCTCTCTCTCCTCGGTGCGGCTCTGTTAGATACGAAAAGGGGAAATACACGTGGTTAAAGACCTTTCCCAGTGCTTGGCGCCGGCGCACGGGCCGTTCCACTCCAGTGGTGTACCGATTCCTGATCGGGCCACCACAACAGATACAGGGCAATGTTGTTATCAGAGAACAGATACAGGGCAATGTTGTTATCAAACAGATACAGGGCAGTGTCGTTACCAGAGGGCAGATACAAAGCAGTATCATAATCTTTCACATATAACATGTAATCTTTTTTCTCAGAGCTCATTAACTCAGAGGTTGCAGGTTAAAATATCTTAAATGCAATGAATTAAATATAAATATAAATACTAGATATAAAAACTAAAATTAGATTCATAAATGCTTTGTTGAAGTAATTTAAGTCACTGTGGCTACAGGCAAATATATTATATCCACAGTTCTCTTTTTCTTTCATTGTGAAGGATGCATTTAGAAAAACATTTTCCCAGTCCTTTACGAAGTGACTTCCTTGAAAGGATTACTCGATGTTAAAACACAAAGCACGTTGCCGTTTGCTTCTGCAGAAGCTTTAGTCTCAAGAACACAGCTTTTAGCAAAGATTGATTGGTGAATCCTGCCGCTATAACCATGAGTTTTATTCGTTACTCGCTCAAGGGACTATGCGATTCTCAGAACTGATTTGTTTCTGAACAAGCCTTATGTGAGGGTTTATGGTCTAAACAAGGCCACTCCCCTTAAGAAATGTATAGAGACCCTTTTAGACCTCTTTGTCAATTACTTTTGTTAAAATGCTAACAGTCCGTTGTAACAGTTGGATATTTACTAAAGCAATTCAGGTGAAGTACCTTCCTCAAGGGCATAGCAGCAGCTAGGAGTCAAACCTCCAACCATGGAACTGCAAGTTCGGTTTCCTGTCTATTATCACATTACATCCACTTAGCACGCACACTTATCCAGACTGACATACACAGTTTACACAGTTTCACACAGTATCAGTCTATACTGCTGGATATATCAAGTGAAGTACCTTGCTCACGGTTACAATGGCAGTGTTCCATACCCTGCTCTGGGATCACTAGGTAATTAGGTTGTTGAAGACGTTACATTATTTAGTATTTTCACCCTTAAATGGATTGAAACACACTGCAGGTTTGCCTAATTATCATTTGCCATTTGACACATGTTTTTTAGAAGTGGCTAGTGGCCACTTCTTTATTAAAATCTTAATAAAAATTATTATTAAGATTTTTCTTAAGGACTTCTTTTTTCTAACCTTAGTATTTCCTTAAGGGTTGCTGCACAAAATATCTAAAATCTATTTCTTAGATTAGAGAAAATACTAAGCCGGTCCCCCACATTTGCGATCAGAATATGTCACAGTTGCCATGGTGATCATAAGCAGCCTGAACAGCCTGTCTGTGTATTGCCTCGAGTCTTGCAGTTGGCTAGCTAGTAAACTATAAATAGCAAATAAAAATAAAAGCAAATAGCTTACATTTATAATACATAATGGTTGATAAAGAAGAAAGAAAACCAAGACTCAATTGGACAGATGAGGAGAAGCTGTTGAAACGTGGTGAAGCAGCCAGCACGCGGTTCACTTGTTGACTCTAAACATCACTTATTAGAGACTGAAATGATCCTGTGGCAAAAAGCCTCAAAGCAATCTTAAATTGGATCCCTGCCGGGAGAGCAAAACTCCTTTTGGTTTGGTGGTCCGGCGCTAGCCCGTCAGCTAAATTACACATTGACTGTCTGTCAAAACGATAATCCATGATTAAGTGTTCATCAATTAAAGTGTCTGAAGGATTTTCTTTGTCATGGAACACTTGTTTTTGTCACACGTTCATCATGACCGTAAACTCAGTCATCTTCTAAATGTGATCGAGTTGGCGGTATCTTAAGCTTTTATCCTTATTTTGGTTGCTGAGGACCTTTGCCAAACAGATTTTTAAGAATTCCTTAAGCTCTAAATTCAAGATAAGGAGAAAAAACATATGTATTTGAATATATCACCTTAGGGCAAGAACTTAGAATGTTTTGTGCAACTACATTTTTTGTTTTAAGGAAATCTCAAGTTAACTTTTAAGGAAAATCTCAATTTACGATGCTTCATGCAACCGGTCACAGGTGTCCACACTTTCCTCAATTAAGAGCCAACTGATTCACCTCAGTCTTGAATTCTTGATGTTTTCAAACTCATGTCATGTCATGTTTTGATATGATGTGGTTTACAATGGTGAATAATGCATGAAAAATTAGAATAGCGTGTTAAGAAAAATTAATAGTTTGTTAAAGTTCTGGGATTGTGGTTGGGACAAAAACAAGCATATACAGGGCATAATGGCCGAGTTTGGGAACCACTGGTGTAGGCAAAGGTGACAGTAAACAGTCGGGTGCGTCTGCTGAGACATCTTCTCCGATCACGGTCTCCTGGCTTTTATTATCAGTACTAAAATGGAATTACAAATGACTTGCTGAATTAAGCAGTTTTCCAATATTTTGAAATAGCCACATGACATTCATAAAACTGTACAGTATTCTTATTTTGACCAAAGGCACCTCTTCAGAATATACTGTACACTGTATTATGTTAATTGAAACACAATCATATTGCTAACGTTGTAATTTGGCAACATGCTAGGCATTCGATCCCTGCCATGGCACCTTCTGAGCAGTGATCTGTTCCCCATTCCTGACCGTCTCCTGCATATGTGTTCTCTCAGGGGTTTCCAGCTGGCTTTCTCCTCCATCACACTCTATGGATGCTTTAACAAATTATCTATATCAAATAATAAAGATGCCATATTTAGCACATACAGTCTCTGACGACAAACTATACTTACATGTCTTTTATTTAAAGGTAAAATAGATAATCTATAATAGATAGATTTCTGTGTTAAAACATTGTTTCAAGACCACTGTAAATCCCTTCCTATGATTGAAAAAGGCTCACTGACATGTTGACTTACCCTCTGGCTGTGTTTATAGTCATTAAGTTTGGGTTTCAGAATATAGTTGACACACCGACACTCTGTCCCAAAACATTGTACAGCTGTATAATAATTCAAGCTCATTGGTTTAAAATTGGTTCTAATTGCCACAGCCAATGGCGTTTCAATGTCAGCATGTTCACAGAGAAGGGGGAGGGTTGTGGTTTGAGGGTGTTTGTTGTTGCAATTCCTCTATTGATCGTTAGGAATCCAAAATTATCGATTGTACCTTTAAGAACAACATCACTTTACACTTTAGTGTGTGTTCTTGTGGGAAGTAATCGTGGGAATCTTTGCCTGATGTCTAATTACAAAACACGCAGTTAGCACGTTAGCACGTCTCTCCCTCACATCGCTCATGCCAAGCTTCTTCCACTTAGCCCAGGTCCTTGTCATTCTGTGGCCAGATGCGAGTGTTTGAACAGCAGTTGAAGGAGTGGGATGCTGCCAGTGCTGTGGATGTGACAGATGAGGACTGGATGCCTAACTGCTGTAGCAACCAGCCTTCCTGTTGACACATCTGGGCAGTCCTGGCTCACTGCTGATGTGTGTGTGTGTGTGTGTGTGTGTGTGTGTATATACAGTCAGGTCCATAAATATTGGGACATCGACACAATTCTCATCTTTTTGGCTCTATACACCACCACAATGGATTTGAAATGAAACTAACAAGTTGTGCTTTAACTGCAGAGTTTCAGCTTTAATTTGTGGGTATCTACATCCAAATCAGGTGAACGGTGTAGGAATTACAACAGTTTGTATATGTGCCTCCCACTTTTTAAGGGACCAAAAGTAATGGGACAAACTAACAATCATAAATCAAACTTTCACTTTTTAATACTTGGTTGCAAATCCTTTGCAGTCAATTACAGCCTGAAGTCTGGAATGCATAGAGATCACCAGACGCTGGGTTTCATCCCTGGTGATGCTCTGCCAGGCCTCTACTGCAACTGTCTTCAGTTCCTGCTTGTTCTTGGGGCATTTTCCCTTCAGTTTTGTCTTCAGCAAGTGAAATGCATGTTCAATCGGATTCAGGTCAGGTGATTGACTTGGCTATTGCATAACATTCCACTTCTTTGCCTTAAAAAACTCTTTGGTTGCTTTCGCAGTATGCTTCGGGTCATTGTCCATCTGCACTGTGAAGCGCCGTCCAACGAGTTCTGAAGCATTTGGCTGAATATGAGCAGATAATATTGCCTGAAACACTTCAGAATTCATCCTGCTGCTTTTGTCAGCAGTCACATCATCAATAAATACAAGGGAACCAGTTCCATTGGCAGCCATACATGCCCACGCCATGACACTACCACCACCATGCTTCACTGATGAGGTGGTATGTTTTGGATCATGAGCAGTTCCTTTCCTTCTCCATACTCTTCTCTTCCCATCATTCTGGTACAAGTTGACCTTTGTCTCATCTGTCCATAGGATGTTGTTCCAGAACTGTAAAGGCTTTTTTAGATGTTGTTTGGTCTGGTGAAGTCTTCTCTTGATTGTTGACTTTGACACACATACACCTACCTCCTGGAGAGTGTTCTTGATCTGGCCAACTGCTGTGAAGGGGTTTTTCTTCACCAGGGAAAGAATTCTTCTGTCATCCACCACAGTTGTTTTCCGTGGTCTTCTGGGTCTTTTGGTGTTGCTGAGCTCACCGGTGCATTCTTTCTTTTTAAGAATGTGCCAAACATATTGATTTGGCCACACCTAATGTTTTTGCTATCTCTCTGATGGGTTTGTTTTGATTTTTCAGCCTAATGATGGTTTGCTTCACTGATAGTGACAGCTCTTTGGATCTCATATTGAGAGTTGACAGCAACAGATTCCAAATGCAAATAGCACACTTGAAATGAACTCTAGACCTTTTATCTGCTCCTTGTAAATGAGATAATGAGGGAATAACACACACCTGGCCAGGGAACAGCTGAGCAGCCAATTGTCCCATTACTTTTGGTCCCTTAAAAAGTGGGAGGCACATATAGAAACTGTTGTAATTCCTACACCGTTCACCTGATTTGGATGTAAATACCCTCAAATTAAAGCTGAAAGTCTGCAATTAAAGCATATCTTGTTCGTTTCATTTCAAATCCATTGTGGTGGTGTATAGAGCCAAAAAGATGAGAATTGTGTCGATGTCCCAATATTTATGGACCTGACTGTATAAGTGGGGAAAAAATAATAATAATAATGAATTATCACAATTCTGTTGATCAACCTGGATGGAGAATTTCATTTGAAAATGAATTACAGTGTAACTTCAGAAATCAAACTGCTTCACAACATCATTTATTTCCCTTGGTTCTCCGCCGGTCTGTTGGAGTCTGTTCTCAGACTGGACAGTGAGTCATAGGATCAGGCTCAGGACAGAGACACGCTGAACAGGCTGGGCGAAGCCGCACACAACGTCGCAGCCCAATACTTATGGACCTGACTGTATATACTTGCCATCTATCTGTTTTTAATCCATTTTTATCCATTTCATTGCATTGTTTTGGGGGCCTTTGCAAAGTTGCGTGCCACACTTGAAAATGTGCAACAATTGTTTGCAATAGCAGTAGTTAATTTGCATTGTCATATTAAAAGTGTATTAAATGTATATTATATGTTGGTCCCTGGTGTCAGCAGATACATTTAATACAGTTGAAAATTAATGCTAACACTTTTGTAGGTGGATGTTTAAGAAACATGTCATTTCTCATTTCTGCCATTAGATCGGCTCTAGCAGTCGTGCTCACACACCAAGGAGCCTGGGAGGCTAACCCGTGGGAGGTGCTTTTAGCACAAAACAAGGGCTGAAATTCATAAACAGTGGTCACACAAAGACTTTCATGTTCAGCAGGGACCACTAAGCCTGACAAAATTACACACATACAGTATGAAAGTCAGAAGGGTGGCCAGCAGTGATATGGATGTTAAATCTTTGCTGGAATATTCTCACTAATTTTCAAAAAATCGAAACAAAAAAATATAATTTCATGGTTATTAACTAATACTAATGTGCATTTACAAGGACAAAAAGACAGATTTGCTTTTCATCATTCAAGGATATTAAAACTCTTTTTATGGAAAATTAATGATGTGGATGCAGTTAGTGCAGGTAAATCTTGAATCCCCTCCACCCCTCCAAGTTACCTTAGGCACTGTAGAGTTTCTAGGGAACTAATTATATCTGGCTCTAGCTGAATCGCTCACAAATGTGTTTGGAATGATTTATACCCATGTAATATTTAATTGCTGGCCATGGATCATGTTGAATGTAGAATTTAAAAAAAAAAAAATTTTCAGCATACACAAAAGCGGTCTTTATCACGTAAAGGTGGATGAATGGCAGTTCTGAATCAGTCCTTTCCTGACTTGAATTAAACGCACATTACTGACTTCTGTATATATTTTTCTTTACTTGGAATTGTAGTCTGCTGTTTACATTTGGACTGAATATACAAATAAATACATAAAAACAAGAGTGAGCAGTACACTTAATAAAGACTAATGTTTCAGAGAACTTCACTATGTTCTTTGAGCTCACATGAGATTCAATTTAAAATGGGTGGAAAAGGTGTTTATCATCTCCAGTGTCAAGATGTACAATGATTAGGCACCCAAGTCTGCAAATTTCTAGTACGTCCCTATGTAATTTCATCAAGAGGTCTGTAGTTTGACAATGATTTAAATGTACATAGTTTTCAATGCCACTGCGCATTCTACAGAAACACATGTTTTGCTTCCAAATTAACTGAGAAACAGCAAGTGTACATATTATATATTGTGGTGCCTCGGGGTAGATCCTGAGGCCGTGGGTGGGCCTAGCTGGAAACAAAGACACAGGAGTCCGTAATATTCAGAAAAAAATTAATCTTTTCTTTTTTTTGTCGGGGTATTGCTGATAGCGCCCCCCCTCAGGGCAAGGGTAGGAAAACGGGAGAAAATAAAAGGGCCGTTGAGGCAAAAATAAATAAATTAGGTTCTTCCCAGACCAGGGCATTCTTCAGGGCCTCCTTCCTTCTTCCTTCCTGGGCCGCGTCAGGGCTGGGGGAAGCACAAAGAGATAGGGTAAGGTTAGGGTGCTCGATTATCCTCACGTGTCCATTGGTAAAGGTGGGGCCTCCTTTTCGGTTTAATCCTCCAGGTCAGTACAGCAGAGGGTCTTAAATACCTTCCCTGCTCATTAGGGAAAAAGGCTGCAACTGAGTCAGTACTTTTCCACAGTGCTCCCTCACGTGCGCTGTCCAGGGTCCTGGACTGCAGGTAGAGGAATCTCTCTCCATGGTGCTGATCTCCCCACCACCTCTCTAGGAAGATACACTCCTTCACATACCATTCCCAAGGCGTGTCGGTTGCGTGGTTGCATTGTGCGGGTCCTTCCAGGGTTCTCCACCCACGTGGCGCAACATGCAGGAGCAGGGGAGCCACAATATTTATATAGTGAAGCAGAGCTGCGGTCGCCACTGGTTACAAAATGGACAGATTAGACCCAAAAAAAAAATTGGGTTTAATAAGCAAAACTAGCATTAGCATGTTAGCATTGCTCGACTGATTGCTCTGTCTCACCATTAAATTTTTTAACCAAATGTCCATTTATGTATCCGCTTAGATTAAACCAATTAGACCCTCTCTTACAAAATATATTTAATGATGATAGTTTTGCATGCATATCCGGTGACCCCTGTAGAAATTACAACAATTTTTATACATTTTACCATTTTAGGGGAGCAAAAGTCATTGGACATTTGGCTGCATATGGTTCATGCACAAGAAAGCAAATAAATGGTCGAGAGTTGATTCAAGGTGTGGAATTTGTATTTAGGGGTCTGTTACTGCTGTCTCTCAACATGAGAACCAAAGAAGTGTCAATGGAACTAAAACATTGTGTCATGAGATTGAAAAATCGGAATAAATTAATCAGAGGCATGAAACACTGGGGAGAGATTTTCCATAATCTATATACAGTAGATGAATTGTGTTTATCTTGGGCGTGGTTTGTTTCTTTGGTGTGAGCAACACCTTTTTCTCTGATATTTTGCACATTTGTTTATATACTGTACATAAACACACACAAAACAGTTGATAGAATAATTTAATTATAATTCCTGACTGTGCATATGCTAAGAGCATGGTAATAAATTGAGCAAAAAAAACGGGGAGACTGCAGTTATAATGGGTATAGATAAACACGCTAAATATCTAGTTTGCATCACAATTGTCATATTATTTGCATATTCTGTATACAGTATCATCCTCTTTCTACATGGGAAATTTGCAGAGCTTTTATCTCTCTGAAGATAAAAATCTGTTTTGCGAGGTTCATTTTTCATTTTTTGGATATATTATTGCCTAATCTTCACATTTACCATGACCATAAAACTAAACTTAAACAGAGTTGTATCACAGATAAATGACACTGGCATGAAGTTATTGAACATACTTTATTCATAAAATCACAAAAGCTAGGCAGCAGTGATTGAAGTGTTTAATCTCATGATTCGCCCTTGGATATTAGACAGATGACTTCCTATGCACAATGCCCGTCTTGGGGAAATGTTTCAAACTCCTGTAATGCAAATAGTTTGAGCCATGGTGCGAGACCAGCACCTTGGTGTCACCTTCACTACTTCACTACTGAAGACTGCAGCAGAAAGATCATCTATCCAGTGTGACTGTCACTGGCCGACTCTGCCACTCGCCCCCAGCTCCATAATTTAGCCTCATGTGGTCCTTCATAGGCCCTGTAGTCGTACTTTAGCAGCCCCGCCCCCCAATTTCTTGTTTTTGTGAGCACTTTATTAGGTATTCATTAGACTTTGTTTTTAGACGTATTGTCTTCTGCTGCTATCCACTTATCCAGCAGTTGAAATTGTACTTCCCTCTAGGGTCTTTCAGCGAACGTATCCCTGGTTATGGGTATGCACTTTGTTGTACGTCGCTCTGGATAAGAGCGTCTGCCAAATGCCAATAATGTAATGTAATGTAATGTAATCCACTTAAGAGGTTTGACGTGTGTGATGTTTTCAGCGATGCTCTTCTGCATACCACTATTGTAATGTGTGGTTGTTTGCATTACTGTCACCTTCCTGTCAGCTCTGACCAGTCTGGCCCTTCTCCACTGACCTATCACATTACGGCCCGCTTGCCATTGTGAATGATTATGCATTACCATTATGAACGAGCGTTATGTGAAGCATTCAGAGTAAAGTGAATATTTTGTGATTGGGCCTCACAACTAGTGGAGCTCACAACTGTATGGAACTATTGCGGGTCAGTGAATGAACGACAAAGGACAATTGACGTCAATTGTAGTTTCGGGGGTTGGACGGTTGAGCTATTGTTCAATTTCATTCTAACCTGTGTTTCTGTTATGTTATTTTGGAATTTTGAATAAACACAGATGTTAACTGCAGGTTTTTGCCTCTGCTGTTTTGCCTATGTAGTTATATGTTGGTAATATGTTTATTTTGTTTTGTTTTGGTCCTTCAGGGTTTGTCCTTTTCCTTTGTCTTTGCAGCGTAGGCCTGTTTGACTGGGCGCGCTAGCCCTGGGCCTCCCTGTACGCCTGATTATTGTTTTGTGTATTTTGTAGGCTGTCCCAGCGGTCTAGTGTTTAAACTATAAGTGGCATTTTAGTGTTTACTGAACATGATTTGGCTCTAATACTCCATTTCTCCCACTCCATTCAGACAATTTGAAAGAAGTGAGTGTACTGGCTGCACCTGTGGGCCAGTTCCCCGTCACCCTCCTTTGTTTCACGCCACAACTTGGACTGTGACAAAAGTGGTAATAGAGCACCCCTCCCCTTCTAGCCACCCTGTTTGCTGTGTGTTTCATACATAGGTACGTGTTGGTGACGTGGTTCATCCAGTGGCGGAGGTATAGGCGGTGCAGCCAGTGCAGCGCACAGGGGCCCCTGCGCATGGAGGGGCCCGCGACAATGATCCTGTCACGCCCCTAACCCATTATGGACAAAGGAGCCCTATAAAACACCCATAGAAAAGCCTAGGAATCACAATGCATTTCAACGGTCATGTGTCTTGAAAAATACACATACAACACCGGCGTTGCATTCGTCTGTTAAAGGAGATGTAATGCGCAGGTCACATCAGTCTGTTAAGGGAGATGTAACGTGCAGGTCACATCCGTCTGTTAAGGGAGATGTAACGTGCAGGTCACATCCGTCTGTTAAGGGAGATGTAACACACAGGTCACATCCGTCTGTTAAGGGAGATGTAACGTGCAGGTTGCATCTGCCCATAAGGGGTTACTAGGATTCAGTATCTTTCTAGCAGGCCCTTAGCAGCCTTCAAGTATTACTTGATATGACAGACAGTGCGAGAAACAAACTCTACTTCATGGTGGTTTACATTTTTTATCATTGTTCAATGGTCATTTAAATGTGTCACATATAGTGTGAAAAATGACAATTCCACATATTTTGTCTCACTATTGAGAAAATATCATCCTTTTGCTGTTTTATCTGTGTGGATATTTCTGTGGAAAAAAATTAAATCGAAACTCAAATTTCATCGTAGCTATGGTTACCGTAGTCAGCTTGCTTGCCGGCCTCAGATGACCTTCACTTTGTTGTCTATAACATTAGCTATCGAGTCGTCGAAATATAAGCACAAAAGAGTCAGAAGAGGAAAGTAAAAGAAGAAGAAGAGCAGGTGAGGGCAAAACTGCCAAAAATTAGACCGGTTTCAGATTGCGTCTGGTGGTGGTGATTATGGTGAGGAGCGTAAGCTAGACGGGGCCCGTGCTGGTGATTGTGCGTCGGTTACCAGAGGACTGCTGAGTTGAATAGATGAACTGAGAGATGATCTTTGCCCATGCTAAAGATCTTTCATTTGCGACAAATCAATAATGTGTTTTTCAATTGGCAGTAGAGCAAATGACTGACAAGTTAATGTTGTAAGAGGTGGACAAATAAAAAAAATTGTTGCTTCTATTATCTTTATATGGGCAGTTCCAGTGTTATGGATGTGACGTTTGGACACAAAATCCTTCAGAAAAATTACTCTTCTTCCATGATAAAAAAATTATATTGCACATTATCATAGGACCCACTTGGCTGAAGGGAAGGGCCAAAAAAAGAATTGGATGTGACGTAAAAAGACAGGCATTTTGGGGAGACTGCGAAAAACTAGCAGCGTGCAACTGAAAAGGACAGGTATAAATACACAGGGGAATGAGACAAACTAGGCGGGGCATGGGAGTGAGGGCGGTCTAACAATTAAACATCAGGTGAGACACATGAAAGGGTAATAGGACAATAACGAGGGGGAAACGAAAACGCGGACTGGATTCACAATGATACACATGTAATACAAACGGCTCCGGACTAGAGAGTAGACAATTGCAGAGAATCAGGAGATGCAGAGATAGAGAGAGACAGGTGCGAATACTTCGCTGAAACTAAGCAAGTCATCAGTGATAGAATAGGGAGGCGGAGTTACAGAACAGAATTGAAACTGGAGATGCGTTAGTAAGTTAGTTAAGTGATTTAAATTACAAATACCCAAAACTAGTGAATGTTAGTTTGTTAGTTTGACAAACATATTAGTGTGTTAGTATAATTAGTCCTGTACAAATTCTATGTTAGTTGGGATTAGTATATTAGTGCTATGTACAAACATGAAATGGAGAGAAAGCAGGAAGTAAGGAATGTAAGATTGGAAGGAAGACTGAACCCCAGAACTACCGTAAACACCCGAATAGTGGGGCACGCAGACAAGGGAGTGACTGGGCTAGAAAACATTCAGACTCAGACATCACAGGGGAAGACGAGTGCAAAGACTAACAAATATAAACAGAACACCAGACATGAATGTGAAAAATAATAAATTACAAGAATAAATAATACTAAACAATGATACACTAACACACAGAACACAGGAACATAACAAGAACTCTGTAGGCTGGTATGTGATGCAGGCTTTTATGGCTGCCTTTTTGTCTGAAGTCATATCTTGACAGGCTCAGCTTGATTTTCAATTTGCCGTCAGGTTTTTGTTCCGGTCCTCAGCTGTCACACCTGAGACTGATGTCGTCAAGGTAACACTGGACCCCCAACACACCATTGAGAATAGATGACATCATCCGCTGAAAGCAGCTGGGCCCAGATGTCAATCCTTTCAGCACCCTCTCGAAGCGGAAGAGGCCATCATGACTGATGAATGCCGTTAAGGCACAGGTGTTCCCATGGAGTGGAACCGGATGCTATGCTAAGGTCGAATGTAGAAAGTAGTATTGCACCTTTCAACCGTGTAAAAATACCCCCCATGTGGGGGAGTGGGAAGCCGTCAACTACGACTGCCTTGTTCGGTCCATGTAAGTCCACACAAAGCCGTATCCCTCATCACCCTTTTTTTCCATTCAGATGAATGTACAGGCTCAGTAATATCCTGCTCTATCAGTTTTCCCAACTGCACAGACACTGCCCCTCTCATTGAGAAAGATAACCTGTGCAGTTTCTGTTGTACTGGCTTAACATCTGGGCATTCTTTAACTGGCTGAGTAAATCCCCTAGCACAAACAAGTAGTTTTTTTGTCTCTCCTTAGCTCATCTGTGCTGTGCAATGTGTGGGTCTGTGTCAGCGCTGCTGCTACATTAGCTTTTGAGCATCCCTGGGCAGATAGCTAACCAGTTAGCTAGCATTTTCCAGATAGCTAATGTCAGTGAACAGCCTAGAGAACATTGACTTGGTTAAACTTGACTCTGCTGAGCCCATGCCTAGCATTAGCTCAAAGTCCTGTGCCTGTTAGAATCACTTTAACTGTACACATCGTGCTGCTAGAATGTATTCGTATTCAAAACAGTCACTTTTGGAACAACAATCTCACGCACATGTTTGCTTCCCAGACAGACTTTTGCAAAGTGTTCTTTCTTTTTGCAGGTGTTACAGAGCTCCTCATTTGCAGGTATAGCTAACATCTATGCCATGTTTTAGCTTATGCTGTCTTTGAAGGTGAGTGTGGTTCACGTTGTCCTTTCTGAAATTTGCTGCGCAGCCATGGACTGGTCAGTTAAACTACAGTGCTGTCTGATGCTCCGTTGCACATTACTTTAGCCCCCTCAACCGCAGATTCTAAAGCTGTGTCGTACTTCTCATCTGCAACTGCCATTGTATAGAAAAGTCTCTATCCATCCACACCTGAACAACGGATAAGCAAAGCACAGTTCATTGCATGAAATCTCCAGGAAATAGTTCTCAAACATACAAATCCATGCCTTGAATGGGACTGTATATACTGTAGCTGCAGTCCTCATATTAAACATAGCTCCACCTAGTGATACACCAGATAACACCAGATTGTTATTATTGTTATGACACTTGATCTGTTCTCTAAGAATGGCATTTTTCCTGACTTGTCAGCTAGACAAATATGCAAGGTGGTTAGTCTGGTAGCAGTGTTACGACTGTAGGCCTACTCTCAGTCAGAAAACCATTTCAATTAATTTAACTCTGACATCTTGATATCTGTTCTGAAATCAGTGAGCCACGCATATTTGGTGTAGCATTGGTTGAGGAGGTAAGAGTGGACATCTGATCGTCGGAGGGTTGCCGGTTTAATCCCCCTCCTGGGGTGTGTCAAAATTCCCCTGAGCAAAGCTACCAACAAGCTGCTGTTGGTGTGTGTGTGTGCGTGTGAATGAGAGGCATTGATTTCATGCTTTGCATAAAAGCGCTATAGAAATGTTGTCCATTTAATAGATCTACAGTAGCCTACAATATAGCCTCAGAAGCTTTCTACAGCTTCAAATTCAATTTTATGTGTCTAGTGCTTTTCACATAAGACTGGGGAAAAATGGGGAAAGGGGGAAACACCAAGCCTGGACCCCCCAGATAGCACAAAGTTTAAAACTCCCTCGTGGGAAGAAAAACCTCAAATGGTAAAACTCCAGATGGGAATGAATCTTGGGAGGAACCCAGCTATAATGGGGGAGCCAATCCTCCACTGGCTGGTGAGGTGTAAATGGTAGAATACGTATAAGAGAAATGTAATTAGAATCAGTCAAATCCAATAGGTTAACTGTTGAGGTATTAAACTAGCAGGTAAAGTAGAAAGTCCACATAAGGGTATGCAGAATATGCAGGTCAGAGGGGTGGGATCATGGCTCTGCATCTGAATTTGAATTTATTTGTTTATAATGTCGTGGACAGTCCCCATTAATTAACTGTAAACAGTAAATGGAGCAGCTTTAGCCTACATGACTAATTTCCAGCTGTAGTCCCCGGCCAGTTGACAGTAGGCTCCCCAACACATCTGCCGCTTTGAGATATGTTGAATCATGGGAATGAACCAGGGCAGGGGACAGGGTTGGTGCGGTCCATGAGCCCAGGGCATGGAGCAACTCAAATCTGTTTTATTCTAGTGTTTGAAAAAAATAAGATTCACTCACTCACTTGCATTACTGTGAAACAAAAACAGTAGCCTGTGTATGTCGTAGCTGCTCAACCTACATGAATCAGTGGAGAGCTATGTTAGCAACTTCGGGACTTTATCGCTAGATTTAATGGATTTTCAGATCCCTATTCAGGCAATATTTCTGAAATAGCATAGAGCAACAAATCTAGCGACTTCTGTGAGCAGCTTTCAGGAGCTTTCCTTGGAAAAGTCGGCAAACGCAGTTCAGTGGGTCTGTAGTCTTTCCCGCATTTGCTATCGCTACAGTCGACAGTGTCCAACAGTGAGAGGAGGACGAGGCAGTGTTTCCCGTAGGATTTTTGCCAGCAGCGCTGCATGGGTTTCACAAGGCTTGTCAGGTTCATCATACGCGTACAAACGCCACAGACGCTGCTGATTCTTGGAAGGTTACTTGCTATCAGCAGTTGCGTTATCAGAGGAGGCAAGGGAATTAGCACCTGTGGCAGCCAGGCATGCCCAAACTATAACAGATTCACAGGTGCTTGGATTCTCGGGCAGTTCCTTTTTCCAGTTCCAGATCCAGTTGCCTCCACGCTTTGCTCTTTCCATCATTCCGAAACAAGTCAACCAAGTCAACCAAACTTCAACATTAGTCAGAAAACAGTCGTAGCTTCATAACCAGGTGGGATATTTGGTTCCATAAATATGTCTATATCGAATAATTTGCAAAACAAGTCTACTGAACCAGAAATATGTTGGCCGGACGTGCAATAAAAATGAGCTAAGAAAAAAAATAACAGTTTATTCATGCAACTTTGTATATTGAATATTGAATAATTTTGTTGTTATATTGGAACATAATGTTTTTACATAGAGAAACAATATGCCTTTTATTGGCAGAGTCTGTGGCAAGGTAAGGTAAACTGTGAGCATAGCAAGGGGGAAGCTATTGTATTGCCCAGCTTTGCAAATAAGCATGTAGCCAGACTCCCGTATGTAGCTTTTATTACCAGGTATGACTTTTAAGACTCCGTAATTTGGTTTCCGTTGTAATGTTTTTTGATTTGGAACTAGTGTGTAATTACGTATGTAACCTGCCTGGGAAAATAAATTGTTAAAACTTGTTCTGTTTGGTTTTCCTTACTGACACTTAATGTTATACAGGGAATGCTTGGTTTATCCCCTCGAACTGGTCTAGGGAGGATGATTATTTCCACTTACTGTATCACGGCGTATAGCAGCCGTAGACCTATGTTGGTAAATCCCTCGCCTCCGCATGGTAGTTCATTCATGTTGAGCACAGCCGTAGCTATGTTGGTCTGCTTGGGTCCCTAGGCTGTAAACAGATATACCTGAGAGTACCTATTCCTGCGACCTCTGTAATGACTACAGATAGCTAGTCAGTTCGTGAGACGTGCACATAACGCGCGATGTGACATGCGGTGGTACCAGCAGAGGACTGTTCAGAGAGTAAATCTCAGTACAGGATTCCTATAGCGATCAAGTCAAAATTATCAATAAGAAATCTACCTAATGTGGATAACTAATCTAAATTATTATTCTAAAATGGAGTCAGATAAACGAAGGTGAATATATTGGCCCTATTGTGAAGATTCTTGGTCAGCCCGGACCAGTAAAGAGCGGAAGGCAGAGTGGTACTCCTGTCTTTGTATCATGGTTTATTTATTGGCTGATCTAGACTCTCCGCATAGGGGCCACTAATTTTTAACCCTATTAGTATTCTTTCAGCAACACCAGAAGGACGAGCACGCTGATACCTTCAGCCCTCGCTAAATTCCGTTGTTTGGTTAGCGTGGGGTTTTACATTAGCATAAAGTGAGCAATGCCTGCAAGAGAGAAAAAAAAAAACATGCACGAAGATTGTCAAACTATATTGTACTTAGCTAGTTACTATCTTAGAAGCAAGACTGATGAGGATATTTATCTAGCAAGCTTCAGCAAGTTCATAAAGAAAGAAGAAGAAAAAAAGTGAAGAAATAGAATTAGGTTACTACCTTTTAATTAATACCTCTTCATATACAGTAGACCCTTTCTCATCCGCAGAGTTTGAATATTCTATCTGCTGAAGTTATCGAAACAAAGATAATTAGACAATGAAAAGTGCACAGGCTCAGACTACTTCGCCACAAGCAAAGTGGCTTTCCATGCTGCTGCCCACACAGTACCAGTGGATAATTCAGTGAAACTATACAGATTAAAATAACCTACAAACAGGTCTATTCACACATTTATGATTGATCTATAATTAAGGCAGAGAGGATGAGATAATTATCTAACTGACAAGCGATAAGGAGACTCTCTGGATAATCATTCTGTTAATCCCTTAAAGGTACAATAGGTAATTTCGGACTTCTAATGGTCAGGAGAGGAATTGCAGCAACAAACTGGCCCGGCCCGTCAATTGCATATTTTGAAACCAGAATTTCAGTACTATAAACACAGGCAGAGGGTGAGTTAACATGTCAGTGAGCCTTTTTTCAATTATAGGAAGGGATTTACAATGGTCCTGTAAACAATGTTTTAACACAAACATCTTACCTATTGTACCATTATGTATTGCCCCTTTTCTTGACCCAAGCTTGAAAATGACATACCCAATATAAAATGCTATTCTTGAACCCTTTTGACTGTAGGCATAATCCTGGTCTCTTCTGAAAGGTAACCCTCTGGACTCTAAATTACAGAAGCTCAAACACAGTGAAAGTGGAAGCTTTGAACTTTTGAATTGAGTTTTTGAATGGATATAGTTTATTAGAAACACAATGGAGCCACAGCCACTACACTGGACAAATTGATGACAAACTTTCAAATTTGATGACAATATCACCAAAAAGTAGCATTCTGCATAGTTTTTTTTTCTTCAAAGCTATGTCTTGGCAGTTTTCCAAAAAGGACATTTGGAGTCTCCAAAAGGACACATGGAAACTAAATGATATTATGGGTCTAATGAGGTGTAAAATACTGCATTTTTCTTCCTAAACTATGCAACACTTTTTCCTGAAAAAAAGTGTTTGCACTTCCCATCGCCTGTCACCCACCCCTTACCTCTCTGTCTCAACCTTCCTTTCCTTGCACTCTCTTTAGAAAGCAACAGGTCGAGAAAAAAAAAATAATAATAAGTACAATAACTACAATAATAACATCTTGTATACAAATATATTCATTGAGGTTATTATTCAAAAGCAGGCTGGTTCACTATTTATAAGCTTACTGAATAATAGTTAAATATTTTGAGAATGTATTTAGATGCCCACCCTATATAAAATGGGGTCAAAGGTGTTTTCACTGTCTTCCTCAGAAATATTCACTCAGATGAGAGATTTCTGGGAAGTCCTCCAAAGGAAATCCTCTATTTAGACGTAAGCATCGCAAAATACATATTTTGTTGTAAAGCTTCAACCTTTTCTGGCATAAGATGTCAAGAACTGTTTTTGAAGAAGCGCAACATTCTCTGTGTGCGTATTGAAAATGCAATGGTTTTGATACACACCGAAAACATTCTGCGTTGTTTTATGCAACAGCAAAACGGACAATGATAATTCCTCCAGACATTTCTCCGATTTGGCATATTTTTAGAATGAGAAAATATTCTGCATTTGCTGTTGGTGGATCTACTATGTATACATGCATTCTGCAAACCCATTGCATGCATTGGGATTGCAAATATCAAAATGCAAACACATGCAGAAACAACTATATAGTAATAACAACCATTAAAATGCTAAATTCACCAACTGGTTATAGCAAATCATTTTAGGAATATATAATTGAATATATAAATCTAACAATTTTGAGCCTTTTAATAATCTGGTTTCCCGAAGGCTTCTTAACGCTACGTTGTTCATAAATTGTACGGTAAACTCTACCTTAACTTTTCAGCGTGTTTCCCGAAATGTTCTTAGCTAAGTATACCTTCTGTACATTGTACTTTTGTATGGTTAGTATGGACCACTGTTAACTATACCTTATCGATGTTGTCAGCTCACTCCACTAGTGGCCACCACTGTTACGACCGCAAGCCTCTGAAATAAGCTGTTGCTCTTAGTTACATCTCAATCTGTTAAGCAATATGTACACTAATAATTCTACAGTTGTAGTTGGCTAATAATATTATTAAAATACCACATTAATGGCACTGTTTTCATGCAAATAATAAAATTGTCAATTACGAAGGTTGCATTTTACACTTTATTGAACATGTTGCCTTATTGCCTTTTAAATCATATTCATAAACTGACGATTTCCCACTCTCTCTGTGTGTTGGAGTGATGTTTAACCATAGTTCTTTCTTGGTCTTGTTAGACACTGTAGTCCTAAAACTGGAAAATAATGTTTTGCCACGTGTAAATATATCAATATTTCGTTTGGGGGTGGCAATTTTTTTTTTCTTCTTCTGCCATATCTTATGTTAAAAAAAACTATAAAAAATAAAATAAAATCATGTTGGTGCGTTTTGCTTGATGGTGCGCTTTTATTGAAAACGTCAGCTAATTAGAGAAAATAGTGAATTACACCAGTAATGTGATGGTGCTTCTGCCAAATCTGATTGCAAAGTCATTTGAGGCACTGCGACAAAGATATTAAAATAACGCAAATAAAACATGACATACCAAAGAATGCGTATTGCTAGATGGTGTAGCCACAAACCGTATCACTAACCGTGTATATAATTTGGCAAAAATGATATATATGGTTGGATAATTTAGTTTGTAAGTTTTGAATCTATTAATATGTTATCTCATAACGCAGTCAAACAGTTGCTGCATGGAGTGCATAATTGATCTTAGAGCGAGTCGATGGGTCTAGTAACGTCGCACGTAGAAGCTATCCCTTAAGCAACCGCCTAAATGATAGTTCAGGGAACAGACGTAGAAAAGTAAACAACTTTAGTAAGGTATACCTTAGAGAGTCTTCGTAAAGCGCTAAGAGACACCGTTATCGGAAAACGCACCCCTGAGCTGTTACAGTTATGCCAAGTGTGAGCCTAGTCCTCAGCACCAGTCATGAACATTATATTGTAACAATTGTTTTAATAAATAATAATTGAATTGTTTTAATTGAATAATTGTTTCATATTAATTATGTGGCATATCAAGACACACTCTTATCAAAGCTTATTTGGGCGGTCTTGACTTAAGTGAGGTCTGATCTTTGTGATCAGATGTATTGCTTAAATATGAATAAAATAAGATGGTGCTGATTAGCTGATTGTAAGTAAAAATACTTTTGAAGTTTCCTTCCTGCTGTTTTGCCAATTTTCTCTACATGCTTGTTTTTCACACCTTTAACTCTGATGTCATCAGTGAGGGCAGACACGTTATTATTATTGTTATTATTAGGGTTCCAAGCAACAAAGCTGCCGGAACCCTATTGTTTTTGTTCCGTTATTTTTTTTTTTCCTATCACTTCTTCTTTTTCTTCTTCTTCTTCTTCTTCTTCTTCTTCTTCTTCTTCTTCTTCTTCTTCTTTTTATTATTATTATTATTAGGCCATTGTTAAATATGAAGATTCCCATACTGTCAGGTTTATCGAAGGTGAGAGGGAATACATAATGATATAATACATTTAGGGCCTGTGTCCACTATGTTTCTTTTTACGAGTGCCAGTGCCTTTCTAAAATGGTTTTCCACAGGGAGAGAGTGCATGCGGCCGCCTCTCGAGGAAGTGCTGCAGCTGCCGTATTTTTTCAGAGCGCTTCAAGTTCAAAATACTTAAATGTCACTTTTCATGATCCAACCAATCACAGCTTCGATGGAGCAGGGCTTAAAAACACCTAACGACGGCTTGGTGACATTGTTTCAAATACAACGGCAAGAATATGGAGGAGAAGCTTGTTGTAGCGGCGTCAGAGTATCTTGAGCCGTACGACATCTCGAATCCAAACCGCCACAACAAAGAGAGGGAGGCGAACTTGTGGGAGCACACGATAGCGATAAATAAATAAATAAATAAACAAACAAACAACAACAAGTGATATCTTCTGCAATGGACAGACGGTATACATTACAATGTTTAGGTGAGATGTTGTCATAGATACATAACCCACGCACACCGCTTTTTTCTCAGTGCACCAAACCATTTTTTTTTCCAGGCGCATCGCTCTGCCAGCACTGTTTTAGCCAGAAAAGAAGCATAGTGGACACAGACCGTCACTCTCACCTTGGAAAGACCTAGCAGCCTGCTCACACAGTAATCTTAACATTTATGAGGCTTGGGACCATATTTTAGTGACAGAGATGCTGGGGGGTGGGGGTGGTGGTTGCCTTTGGGAAGCCCTGGAATATTTGACCACAATGCCAACGCTTCAGAGCAGAGCGGTGGATGTGTGAACCGTGATCGTTTCCATCAGCCAAGCTGTCTGCAGAAGCAGACTCAAATGCGTTGTTATTCTGAATATGAAACAGGTTTGCCTGGGAGATGGGTAATGATGCACTTCTCCGCTCAGCTGTCAGGGCTTGCGGACGTGCAGGAAAAGCAACTGAAGGCTTTGCCAGCCAACGTGCAACGATAAAGTGCAATAAATCATATCCCTGATATCCCTCCCTTGACGGAACTCACTTCTCCAAAACACCCAGCTAACCATCTCTGGGGTAAACTCCCTCGCTAACATTGTCTGATTTTATATTTATAAACACAACACACACACACACATTTATGCATGCATGCACACACACACGCATGCACACACACACCTTTTCTTTGTTTTGCCAGTGTGACACTGTTTATTTATTTGTAATCCATCTGTACCTCCCCAGGTCAAAGACCTCTGATATTTATATATGCGTGTGTGGTTGTGTGTGTATGTATGTGTGAGCATGCCTGTTTCTTTGTTTAGGGTTTTATTCTCAGTGGTTACTCATTGGCAAGGCAGTGTTTAAAATATTCTAATTCTGTGACATAACTGATCAACAACAGGTAGAAATAATTATGTTCAGGCATGTATATGTCAATGTGACAGCATTGTGACATTCTGAGCCATTATATGCCTTCTACAACATTAGGACAATATGTACAATCTAATGAGTTATTTTAGCACTGAACATTGACAGTGAATATTGATAAGAAAGTAAGTGTTCCATGTTGTGATTTCTTCTTGATGCATGCAAGGCCAGCTGCTGGGGGATGGGAACCGGGGGCGGGGGGGAGGTGGGGGTGTATATGAAAGTAATATCTAACCCAAGCTGACTGTTGGTTGGGAGGAGTGGTCACACAGGAATCCTGACGTAAAAATTCCCTTTTTCTGTGCCAAATTTCTAATTGCTGCTAATTGAAACATATTACATAAAAAATGTTACATAATAAAACTGTAAGTATTTATCAAAGAGAATTTTAGAAAAGGCTTAATCTATTACTTTTTATTTTGTAGAACTGGTCAGATTCCCAGATGTTTACTAGACTGAAAAATTGTTGGCACTCTTGATGAAAAAAGAAGAAAATTTTAAATAAAACCAAAATAATTTGTGTCTGGGATGACAATCTATTTTTGTTTTACACTGATCTCAGTTTCTAGGAACTGCTGCCTTTTACTGTTTCACTGGGGTATAAATATGAGGTTGCACACATGTAATCCCTTTCTCATCCATCACCATGGGGAAAACCAAAGAGCTTTCAACACAGAAATGACAGATGGCTGTTGACCTACACAAATAAGGTCACGTATACATAAAGAGTTGGAAACAGGCAATCAAAACAGTTTCAGAAGTCTGGAACAGTTGCACATTTGCCAGGAGAAGGATGCAAGTGCTTATAGCCCCCACACACAGTGAGGAAGATGGTGAGGCAGCCAAAGAAGAGCTTCACAACTGCAGAGTTGAATCTTGGAAATGGCAAATGTATCCATTTAAAATGGAATTAAATCTACAACACAATACACAATAAAGTATGCAAAAGGTGAAGGGGCCACTGTAGCCTCACCTTTCTGTTCTTAGTCGACACGAGTCGTGCGTGATCTGCTACTGTAGCCCTTCTGCTTCAGGGTTCGACCGACTGTGATTTCCATGGACGTCCTTCTCTGCAGCTGTTATTTCAGCATCGTCTTTATCGAACGCCGGTTTCTTTCAGTGGAACAGCAGTACGCTGGCCCACAATCCCTTGCGTCACGATGTGCGCAAGACAGCAAGGGCCTCAACATTCGCCACGCACACACTGAGCCACATACCAAGGTCCCAGGGAATGGGAATTGATGTTGCTCTTCTCCCGGGGTGTTGTGTCGTACTGCTGCCCATCGTCACACGCTAACGCGGTGGGAGCTCATTATTAACTAACTGCAGGGATCCTGGCACGGGTGGAATCTCTGCAGATTCCATGCGGCACAGTGTCGCCACGGCAATCAATTCGGAACTAATTGGGCAAATTCAACGCTCCCACAACTCGAGCAGGTAAGCAGGGCATGTTTAGCAGCTTCGGGTCACATAAATGCCAATTTCGGAGAAAGAAAATGGAACCATTAACCCGTCTAAGCAAACAGTTCTGTTCCAAGAAATAGAGCAGCTGCCAGTTCATCCGCTCTAGAGTCTGAGAGGCAATTTGTAAATGCAAGAGCTGTCACTGATTGCATTGGGCCGTTAACTTGGAGTGACTGTTTGAGAGTCTTGAGTTATATTTGTTGTTTTTCAGGATGATGTCTGCAGCCCCTCCATCTCTGCTGTGGAGGAGGTGCACTATGGGCGAGAACGCTATGGTGTGTTGACATTGTATTGACATTGAATTGACATTTCGCTGCCGTGAACAAATCCGAATCCCTTTCACTTCCAAATCAGCAATTTGTCTATTGACTTCATCAATAGATGTGCGCATCTGCGGAGAAATGGTGGGACGCTAGTCAAAGAACCACGACCTCGTAAAAAAGAAAAGAAAAATGGCTAAATGGGTTCACCATTTTGGCTTCAAATTGAAAGGGTTATAACATTTTCATATTAACAAGAACTGCCAAGGTACTTTTCGAGGGCAGATGGTCATTTTCCATACTAAATTGATTCGTTTGATGAACCTACAGGCAACAGCCAGCCCTACAGTTGCACGCCAGTTGCCATGGAATCAGTGGAGAACACAGCTGTCTGGTGTTGCCTTGCCTTGAACGAGCACGTGCCCCTCAGCACTTTGGGCCATAATGACATAATCAGGTTAAGCGAAGCAACTGCCGCTGGTGCACACGGTGCTGGCCAGCTGAGAGAGAGAGGGCTAGGGAGAAGGTTAGGGAGAGAGAGAGGGTTAGAGAGAGAGAGAGAGAGAGAGAGAGAGAGAGAGAGGTGCCGTGTGCAGGCACCCACAGGCAGCCTGACCACTAAAGCACTTTCCTTACACGAAACGGGGATAATGAAGCAACAATCTGCTGTTCTCATGCATACAGTCCAGAATGATCAATCCTGACATACTGTCGACAATCACACACACCCACACAAACACGCTTGAGTCAACTCATGAGCATGCTCATACATAGGTACATAGCTCAAGCAATTGTTCTCATTATCACGCATACACAAGCGTGCAGGTGTGGCAGAAACATACATTCATCAGACATAAACTCGCACACAGGCACAATACGGTGATACTTAATTGTCTGACTGATCTGAAATTTGTCTTGTGTCACAAGTGTCCCCAGTTTCAAGACGAACCTATTACAACAAAAGATATTAAGAGGAAATATATCTGAAAAAAGCAGGTATGTTGGCATACGCACACACACACACACATACACACACACACCCACAGTCACACATACGCAAACACACCCACAGTCATACATACACACACACTTTACTATTTACTGAAAGTTAGTGATGTTTCTCATGGTAGCTCCTGTGGGTGGATGAGGAGACGTATTGCAAGGAGAGAGAGCGGGCGTGAGTGGGTCTGTCAGAGGCTGTCGGGCTGGCCTGTCACATCCTGAGTTATACTCTATTTGTTTTATTTTTAGTTTTGCCTGATTGGATCTCCGTTGCATCCGCGCTTGGCTTATTCTCTCCGGTTCTGACGCCATTTCTATTCTACGTCGTGTCTGCCAACAGGACCCGTCTCATCGCATACGCTGCCTGTTGCCAGCAACAATAAAAAGGCTTTTACTACATTACTTTGCACTGGCTTCTAGACGGAGCATTTAAAGTTGAGGGATATTACCTCTCTTTTGCTGTAAAGCGCTTTGCTGTCCTTTTCAGGATGAAAGACACTATATAAAAGTTCTTCATTGACTTTATAACCATTAAGATCATGAACTGTACAATATCTGCTTCCAACGATGCAAGCATTTTGATAGAGTAAAGGTGTTACGCTATTTTACCCAAGTTAAGTTCCAATCACTGATAATACATTCCTTCAGGTATGCACCATAAGCCCTATAAAAACATAATAACCACTCGTGACAGCTTGGCACTGCTTATTATGAATGAGATATCGCTGTCATAATGACTGCAACAATAAATTATATTGACATGCAACTCGTTGCAGTGTTTTTCAGTTCAAAACAACCGTATAAATGCTTTGCAGTAAATTGATGTTTGATTGCATTTAACCAGCCATCTGTTGAAAGGTGAGCAGTGTCACACCTGAAACACTAAGATTAGAAATATCGAAAACATTCATTATTAATTCATTTTGATAGTACACTGTTCTATATGTTATATATGATATAAACCATATTGATGAAGGCATGGCTGAAAATGACATGAACTTTTAGACTTTCAGGATACCCATTTCAAATGTCAGGATAGTAAATAAAATGAAATAATGAAAAAAAAACTATAACAAAATAAAATAGTAAATGTAAAAAAAAATAAAAAGATTGCCTGTGTGTCTTCACTTCTGTCATTGCTGCCAGGGGCATGTCAGGGCAGCCTGACTCATCGTTTATCACATTTGAGCACAGTAATCACCTGAGACATACAGCGGAGGTGTAATGCGTCTTCAGTGGGAAAAGATAACTAAAGGGTTGATAGAGCCATCTGCTGAAAGGATGTGTCATTCTCTCTACCCAGGAACAGCCGGAGCTCAGAACCTACTGATCTACAGCATTGTGCCAGATGGCGGACACTTGTTTCACGGCGAAAATGATGTGGGGTGAAACCTTTCTGGAGATGACATGGCTACGATCTCATTAAGGCTCGTTCTCGTTTTACTCAACAGAGTTGGGACAGGGCCGACTGCTGGGTCCTCCGGAGCACACCCTCAGCTCCTACCTCACTGTAACGGACACAAACTTCACCCTAAAATATGTCTGGCAGACCAATTCATCTAATATGTACACTTCAGTTCACCAATCAGCTTCTTCTTCTTCTTCTTCTTCTTCTTCTTGCATCAAAGTTGCTGGAACATTCTTGTAATTGTTCTGATTTTGATTTGTATTTTTTGAATTATTATTCCACCGATTGAAAATGGCTATAAAATGAACAGGGATAATAATAATATTTCTATACATTAACCATGTTTCGCGAGCTTATGGAGAGCAGTACAATGTGTAGTCCCTGTTATGGTAAACGTGGTCACATGGTGGCGCTATAATAGACATTTGAAAATAAACATTTTAAAGCATAGAGCTCTTGACCCGTTTGGCCCATAGGTATTACATTACATTACATTATTGGCATTTGGCAGACGCTCTTATCCAGAGCGACGTACAACAAAGTGCATACCCATAACCAGGGATAAGTTCGCTGAAAGACCCTAGAGGTAAGTACAATTTCAACTGCTACCTGTACAACAAAGATAAGGACAAGATAAGGTATATATCCTCACGTTTGCTACTAGGGCCACTATATTCGATAGTCAATTTTAGATTTTTTGTAAAAAACTGAAATTACATCTACTCCAAGGCCATTTGGCACACTGGCATGCAGTTAGTTTATTCAGGAGTCCCTCCTTATTAGAATTTGTTAAAAGAAAGTTGCCATGCCAAAAAACTTGGCCACAGTAAGCCAATGAACTTTCAGTGGGTGTGGCTTTATTAAAAAATGCTTTCACAAATGGTTTAACATCAAAGGATATTACGTGGTACATTGACTGACACACACAGGCTCAAATATTGTATTATTGACCTATCTCTATATTTTCGTACAGCTATTGAGCTCAAATTCGGGGAGGTAGTGAATGTGAATTTTTGCTGGCTGGATTTTGAAATATTATGCTATTAGGGTTTCAATTCTCAAGTATGCTATTTATAGCTTTTAGAAATGACTTTAAGTTGTGTATTTAGATTATGTTATATGAGCCTTGTCAAGTAAACCAAGCACCAAAAAACTTTAATGGGCATTTTCTAAATTGCATATTGAGATAGATCTATAGATAGAGGAAAGTCATCACAGCAGCCTAAGGCACATTAACATACAATAAAAAACATTAAAATAAAGACATTAAAAGCACAATAAAGCACATTATAACGCAAGGATATCAAAAACCAAGAAAAGACGGCTTAAAACCACTAATAAAGAATAATGTGCAGAATGGTAGCAGCAGATATTGTGCAGTTGTACAAATGGCTGAAAAATAAAAGGCCAAGGCTCTGGTATATTTCCTGTCCAAAATATTTTTTTCCAACTTAACTTATAGATATAGCTACCAAATTTCACTTGGTGATTCTTAACCAAAGTATTGGGCATTTCACAGAAGCTTTTTTTGATATATTTTGTAATTGTATGAAGTAGTTTATATGAAAATAAATCTGTCAGAGTTTTCCAGAATATACATATTAATCAATTATCCAAAAATTTTCAAATCCCCTCTGTAATTCCCCAAGCTATTGAGTCATTCATCATCTTGCAAAGGAAGTGAAGTATAAGGTGAAATATGGTTTATTTCAAAATCCATCAATTTTACCAATCAACGCACTTGTTTTAAATGCACAATTCACAAGGAAATTAAGATTATGATTTAATTAAGTTACAACATAATAATCAACGTCTAAGGCTAAAGACGAGGGTCAACTACCTTAAACAAAGAACATTAAAGACAAGGATAAGTAACAGTTACAAGAGAAAAGAAGGACTGAAAGTGTCAAACCCCAGCATGTGTCTCCAAAAACAGTCCCAAAGACCGATGATGGCAGATGAATCTTCCAGAAATTACTGATGTAATGCACAATCCAAGACTCAGCAGCAGCAGAGAATAACCTCCCAAACTCTACTATCTCGATTCCCTTAATGTGTCAGTGTGAGCCATCCACGTTAAGGAAGGCAAACATTGTATGTGCTTAAAAAAAGGACAGAGGTGCCCAGTTGGAAACTGAAAAGTGTGAGATAGGCAGAGCTGTCTTTAACTGACAATCTTTGTATTAAAGTTCCATAATGTTGTTAGAAGCAGGACTGAGTAGTATGATCTTGTCAAAGGATTCATGATTTTTGTATCTTTCTAAGGAGACCATGAATACTCTAGGTACACAGGCTCAGTTATTGTATACCTCTAAAGAAAGAGTTTAATTATGCTTCTAACAATAAGGTAATACTTATATACTAATAATTGTTCAATACAGTCAGTTGCAACCTGCACCTTCAAGAAACATATGTGTTCCATGTAACAAAGCCAAATCGCACTGCAATGGTTTCCGCCTGAAGCTGGAATTGCTTCTAAAAATTCAGATTTAAACTGTCAGGATTCAATAACCATTATCTGTGCATCAACTTTGAGATTTCCGTTAGATGCCTTCACTCAAGGGGTCTTTGTTCCTTTCAGCATGTGTAATGTTGGGCCAATTAATATGAATTTGCCCCGTAGTGATACCTATATATTTTCTCAAAAAGCCTGTTTTCCAATTTGACTCCATTCATGTTTGACAACAAATTTAGAATATGTCTGCTCATATACTGATATGCTCATATACTGAATATATGCATATTTCTTATTTTTTTTTTTTTCATATTTTTTTCAGAGTGATGTTTTTTTTTTCCCAAGCACACAAAGATATAGATGTTTTTATTTCCCAAGAAATGCTCTGATGTAAAATCTATAGTGCAATTGCTTCATGAGCATGAGCAATGAGTGAATGTACTGCCCTGTGTGGCAGAATCATTCCCCATTGGTCTCTATTGTCCACGCTGTCTCTATACTTTACATGCTCTAAGCATTGATAGGCATACAAAGGCAAACCTGAATCAAATCCTAATTGAATCCTGACCTTTATTTATATTCAATTTGAAGCTGTTATGCATAAAGTTATGAAACGTATGAAATGTACCATACATTCACTGAGCACTTTATTAGGTATTTATTAGAATATTCAGAGATGCTCTTCTCCATACCACTGTTGTAATTTGTGGTTATTTGTGTTACTGTCACCTTCCTGTCAGCTTTGACCAATTGATCAGCCGTTTCTGATATACTCAAACCACCCTGTCTGGCACCGATAATCATTTCACAGTCAAAGTCACTCCAATCACATTTATTTCCCATTCTGACATTTGGTCTGAAAAACAGCTGAACCTCTTGACCATGTCTGCATGCTTTCATTCATTTATTTGCTACCACATGATTGGCTGATTGAATATTTGCTTCAACAAGCTGGTGTACAGGTCTACCTAATAAAGTGCTCAGTGAGTGTATAAAGAGATAATGATGACATTTCTTAGAGATGTAGCCATCTTGATTGATCATCGTACCAAGCTGTGTTTTTGAATAAATATGTAAAATCGTGAGTCAAAGTTAAGGACAAATGTTTACCACATTCAGGCAGGAGGCTACCTGCAGGAGCGCGGAAAAGCAGCCTCATTATCTGCCTTTCTGCTGTTTTCATCAAGCCGCTTCTGCTTCCTTGGACTCCACAGTTTGATTTTCTAGCCTTGCGTGAGGGCTGTAACCCACAGATGAGAAAATAGTGCCTTCTTCGCATCGACTGAAATACTGACAATAAAAATCACTAAGTCACTGACACTGGCATCATTCCACTTTTTCACACCGGTTAGGTAAAGCCATCAAAGGATTATGCTGATGAAGAGGAATTATGGAGGTAATTCATGAGGAAATAAAAAGGGCATGTTTGTAGGAAAGCAGAAGATATGTGGGCTGTTTTGATGCCATTTTATTCCTCGTTCCGTTTCATTTCGGTACAGATAAGATGGAAGTTTGGCAGATATTAGCTACAGTGTGCAGTGGTAAAAATTGTTGTGTGTCATTAAAGTGTACTGGATCATTCAGTTGCTTACAATACACACTTGAATCATACCTGTATCGTAAGTGATTTCAGTATCCATGGTTGCTATAGTTCAGTGAGTGAACTGCTATGGGTGTGGCCAGCATACTTACATAACAGAGTGCTCCATGGGGGAAATTGCTTTCAAAAGAGACATATACAGGAAATTTGTTCTGGTGGTTGGAGGGAAAAGAACGTACAGCACAGCAGTTGATTTACTATCTATTTTAGTACACAATAGGCAGCCAGAGTGCTTCACCAAATTCAAGTTCATATTATCATTCAGTGTGGAGACAGTGAATCTGGAGACAGATGGTGTGTTTCTATAAGAGAGAAGATCAGCAGGAGGGGGGAAGTCATGTGATGGCTGCTTGCAGGGTCCAGGAGGCCAAACACTTCCTGCAAGGTTCCCTTTCAGTAATAGGAGTATTCAGCTGTTTCCTGTGGTTCACCCGGACACCTCATTCTGCTGACAGAAACTGCTCAAGCTATGTTTTGAAACAGTTGGCAGCTGCTTGACCAGTTCATACCAGCTCAAAGCTGGACATGGTTTAGCTGGTTGACCAGTCCAGACCAGTTCCCAGCTTGACATGGTTTAACCAGCTCAAGCTATGTTTTGAAATAGCTGGAAGCTGGTTGACCATCGACCAGCTCAGATAAGCTACCAGCACTAGCTGGTTGACTAGCTCATACCCAGCTAGGTCAGCTTTATGACCAGCTTAGCCATGAAGTAATTCAAAGGGGGCAATTTTCCCTCCTCTTAGTTTTTAACTCATAACTTTAGTCTGCTTTTACATTCCATCATCAAGCTATGGTTCATTTTTTAAGAACAGTCTCAGCTGAACGAAACATGAAACATAATACAAATTATGTGTTGATGAATTGCAATGAAAGACCCAAAAACAGAAATTATTAGATTTTAAAACACACAATCAACACATAATTTGTTCCAAGGCTTTTTATTCATACTTTTGTAACATGGACTTGGCATGAGAAAACAACCAAAAACGATATCACACATTACTGAAAACATAAAATATAGATACAATTATGTGCAGACGCAAATTGGAAAACTGCATCATGTATTACACTATATATATCTCACAAGAAAACTAGACACAGCAAGTTTAACTATACAAATCTATACACATTAATGGTAAACACAGCATAAATACTCCTAAAACGTTCCTCTCTCCTCGAACACAGTTTAGAAATGTGATTAGGGTGTGTACAAACTGCTACAAGGATCAGTTTTCTAATGGAAATCTCTGATTGGTTCTGAAATGTTGTCAGTCAAATTTACAGACCAAAGCAATGGTAGATTTATTTTGGGTAAATTTGCTTTTAAGTCCTACCCCCATTTCAATGCATATAGTACTGGCTTTTGTTATTTTGCCCTCAGCTCTGTGAGAAACGTAGCTTTTAAACACATTTTACGGATCGAAAATGCATTAAGAAACGTCAGTTTTATTAACGTTTTAATTAGGAGTGATTTATAGCCTGCCAGTGACCTGGTTGGTCTCAGAGGGTTTTCATCTAGTCCTGACTGACTTGGTCAGTGAAGCTACCATGAAAAGTGTGTAAATACCCTAGCATCACTTTCATTCTGACTGATTTTGAACTGAACGCTGGTCACCAGTCTACAGTGGCAGGAGCCTTGTTCTATGGGATTAACGCTATAAAAGCTGCCCCCTCGTGGTTGAGTCATTAAAAGTCCCAAATTATTGTTGCCTTCATATTTCTATAATAATATAAATTGCAACGTAATAAAACTGCAAACTGGCGATGCCACAAGCGAGAACAACAGTTTAGATGCTTATCAGCCTCTTATTTGCAAAACAGGGAAATTAAACTCCAGCTTCCCCCTTGCCACCCTCACGGTTTACAACCCTCATGTCGCTATACTCAGAAAATAAAAGGCATATTCTAACAATTCTTAACACCATTTCTCTATGTCAAAAAATCATGTTCCAATATAAGAACAAAAATATATGTTGCATATAGATGTTGCATGAATAAACACTTTTTCTTTTCTTAGCTGACTTTTATTGCACCCCGGCTGACATACTGCATTTCCGGTTTGGTAGAAATATGTTTGTTCTGCAAATTATTTGATATAGACATAGTTATGGAACCAAATATCCCACCTGGTTATGAAGCTATGACTGTTTTATTCTATGAATGTTGTCTTGAGCTGTTTGTTGCGTAAATGCATTGCTAGGTCATTTCAGTACCAAACTAATGTAACTAATTACCAAACATGGTAGGCTTCTTGTACGGGGTTCTTGTACCCTTCCAACAAGGTATAATGTGTCATATTCAGGTGTTTTTAGCTTATCCTGGGGTTGTTATCTGGCTATTGTGCATACATGACTGTAGCTTACGGTTGAATGGTTGAAGTTTGGTCATACAGGAGACATCATATTGCTTTTGGTCTGTGTATATTCCGATATTGTACTTTTGTATATAGTTTTACGTTCGTTTGCCTCCAAAAATCCAACCTCATGTTCATGTTGTTTGAGGTGGTAACGGATAATTACAGGATTTAGATACTGGCTTACGGAGCTCAGGTTAAACACATTTTTTAATAAAGTTCCATTTTAAATGTGTTGCAGGTTGGTTAGAAAGCAGTAGGGTGAGTAATCCTTTTTGGAGAGCTTTTTGGATACTTTGGATATACTCTCATATATGAGAATAAAGCACATGTCAATGTTCTTTACATTTTGTATGAAGAAATGTGTTTTAAAAGTTTTTCTGATCATTCATGTGTCTGGACAAAAATATATGCTGGACACAAAGATATGCAAAAAGATATGCATTTTTGTTTTTAAGTTTTGATTTGGGGGCACTTGACAACACTTGAGGACATCTGGGTTCAGTTTTGGGAAAACTCGTGTGGAATCTCAAAGCTTGTTGATAACTTTATTTTTAAAAAATTCTACATCAAGTTTTGCACAAATATAAAGTAGTTCTGGGTCGGTCCCTAACTTAGAAATTGAGATATTCAGTGCTAAACTTAGTGTTACAATTATTTTGTATTTTAATGTACCTTTTGTGTGCTTTGTTTGTACATGCTCTGACTTAAATTTTTTCTGTCTCAAATTTCTGAGTAGTCCCACCCTCTTCTTTCATTGAAGTGTTCAATGACGTGTGTGTGCTGTAAATAGAATTGAGATATTGACACTTTTAAAGGACTAGTACACAATAGGTGAGCAAAGTGGAAAGGGTTAAATTAGCCAGTGATCACCACTGCATAACAAGGTATAATGGGGGCGGCCTGTAGTGTTGTGGTTAAGGTAAATGACTGGCACACGCAAGGTCGGTGGTTCTAATCCCGGTGTAGCCACAATAGGATCTGCACAGTCATTGGGCCCTTGAGCAAGGCTGTGCAAACCCTGCATTGCTCCAGGGGAGGATTGACTCCTGCTTAGTCTAATCAACTGTATGTCGCTCTGGATAAGAGCGTCTGCCAAATGTAAAAATAATACAATGTAATGCATAAGCCCCCCATAGCTGGTTACCCAGGACCTACAGGCCACCAGTTGCTTTCAGTTTGAGATGATTCTCCCCTCCAATCGGCACTACTGTAGGTCTCTACACAATGATTGCAAGCCAATTATCATTTAATCAGGTAGCCGGCACTCCTCTCCATCCCCTACTTAAAGTAAGTGCAATCGAACAAGTAAGTAAGCCGGCAGCATCTTGCAATCACTTGGTAAAACCTCCTTCTTCGGTAATGGACACTAGCGGCCCCCTCGCAAGAGGCAGGTAAGGGATAAGCGCCCCTGGCAAGCAGTTCATTTCGGGCAACAGGCTAGGGTTCACAAGTGGTGTAACCAAAGTGCAGTCTGAAGAGACGGATTTTAAAATGGACGACTATTCTCTCCGGAGGACCGAGGGGGTTTGTTATTTCAGCACGGCGTTGACAGGGAAAACCAGGTCGCTCAAGGCAGCAGAAAGAAGAGCTTGTTCTGGGGAGTATGGTTTGACCACAACCTGGAGGCAGGAAAAGGAGATAACACCCAAACTGCCAGGGGCCTTCAACTCGACACGAGCTGCTACCCAGAGCCAGCAAACAGCCGACATGGAAAAATGGCACTTTTTAACACCAGCAGACAAGACATGCAATCGTGTCACGGACTACACTTGAGCTCATAGGTGAGATATGAGAGTGCTGGTTTCTACAGCAGTGTGGCTGTCTTATCTGTGACTCAGTATTATAATATATTTGCTATTGCCAAAAAGAAAGAAAATTTAAAAAAGGCCATATTAAAGCGTGCGACATTGCTGGATGTCAAGTTCTCTTCTTATTTTCGACTTGTCACACTGACCAGTTTCATCCTGGATGTGTTTATGTGTTTCAAAGCTAATTGACCTATTCCTGTAGTGGTTGTGAGATCATTGAGATGTTTTAATGTCAAGTGAGGGATTCAGTGGAGGAAATGAAGACCCTCCACAACTGAAGAGAGACTTCATTTGTGATGTTATTAGTTAGCATTTTAGATTTAATTAGTGCTTCAGAGTGGTTGTGCAGGACAATTCTTGGGTGGCGTATCCCAGAAATGACATGCCTCAAGGTAATGATCAGACAGCAATCTCATGTACATATCAAGATCTCCAGTGTGTTACTACACAGGAGAGTGGATATTTCTCTGAGAGTGCCATACGATTGTTCTATTGACACTAGTGAGAAATATCATTTCATACCAATAGATGCCATTTGTTTCTTGGTGCTATGTAAACTGATGCAGAGATCATCAGTTCAGTTCAGTTTATTCTTTGTCCCAAATGGGCAATTTGTTTGCAGCAGGACCACACACATACCACACAACAATAGGCATAACACAATACAGACAGACAGACAGATTCTGCACAAGAAGCATAATAAATAGTTCAGTTGTGATAAATATTGGCAGTGCATTAAAAACGGAGTCATTTAAAATCAAGATACAGTTTCAATAAATATAAGGTAGATATAAAAAGAGGAAGTGGATTGGGGTATGGGGTCACTAAATGGACATGCTGTCTTCTTCTGTTGTGTGCATTCTGTGCTTGGATAGAAAGAGGGATAAAGGAATTTTTGTACCTCTGTTTTAAAGCAATGGGAGTGTTAAATTTTAAGCCAGATGGCAACAACATGTATTCTGTATACAGAGGATGACTTGTATCTTGATAGCTATTCATGGCTTTGTTAAAGACCTGCTTGTTGAAATGCTCAGTAAGACTATTGAACTTCACTCCCTCTATCTTATTGGCCACATTCACAATTTTAGAAAGTGCATTTTTGTCTTTGATAGTAACGTTTCCATACCAGCAGATAATGGAGAACGTCAGGACAGACTCAATAAAAGCTCTATGGAACAGTGTCATCAATGTTTTATCCACCTGAAACTTATTAAGTTTCCTGAGAGCAGAGAGTCTTTGTTGTCCTCTCTTGCACACAGAAGTGGTGTTCAAGTCAAACTTAAGCCGGTCATCAATCAAGGTGCCCAGATACTTATAACATAATACCATATCAACATCCTGCCCCTTGATTACACTATGCACTGGAGCAGGGGGGAGGCATCTGAAGTCTATAGACATGTCCTTAGTTTTACTGATGTTAAGATGCAAAAAGGCATCATCACACCAGGACACAAAGTCATCAATGACAGGGCCATGGTCATTCTCATGAGTATTCAAGAGACTGACGATTACAGAGTCATCTGCAAATTTTATAATGTACCTATAATGTTTTTTTGGTATACAGGATGTACAACAGGGGGAAGAGGACACACCCCTGAGGTGAGCCGGTGGACGATGTTAGGGCACTGGATAGCACATTATTCACCATCAAGCAGTCCTTCCAACATGGTGAGATGATAAGAGATCCTGTGTGAGGCCTGGATACTTCTGTTTGTTGAAAGGGACCATCTGATTTATACACCTTCATCACACCAAGAAATGAAAGACTAGTGCCTTTATCTCCTATTTTGTCTTATCCTAGCTCCACCTATCGAGAGAGGCTAGAATAAGAAATCCTTGCTCCTTCGAACGTCAATTCAAAGTCTTTTACAGACATGGCAGATACGTGGCAGATGGGGAAATGTGGATCCACAGGTTGATCATTTATACGTCATGTTTCTGAACAAATATTTCTGCAGAGGATTCTGCAGAGATTTCCTGTCTCCACTTTGAAGGATACTGGATTACCACTTATTTCTATGAGGTGAAATCTGAATCTCCTGACCAACTCTGTTTGCAAAATCACCAAAACATGTAAATATGAAACTACACAGTAAACTACACATGAAAGTACAACTCTAAACAGTAAGCGCAAAATGTATTCTAATTGGATAATTCAATCAAAATGCATACAAGCAACTATACAAAAACTAAAACATAGGATTCAGAACAAAATGAAGCAATGGTGCTTTTTTTAAAGAAAATTTACCTGTGATGAGGACATCTGATCAACTATTCTACAAAGGCACTGTTATTACAGTCAATCTGAATAAATATGTTATGTGCAGTATGAATCATAGAATACCATTCACATGCTGGAGAGATGCTTTTATATAGGATGATGTACATTAACCTTTTTCTTTACATTAGCCTTTTATGAATCTGGATATTCCATGTTAAAAGCCATACTCTAGAGAGAAACTGCCGTAGCCTCCTTGGACATGAACTTGAAACAAGCCAAACAAGCTTGGTAAAAAAAGAATAAGAAAAAAAACAGAAAACACAAAGTAGGTTTTTCTTCACCTGCCAGACAGGACATGTTCCACTGTTCTGGCTCCTGTATTCCATTAAGCCACCTGTCTCCGACGAGGCAGGGATGGCCGCGTGAGTAACAGCTCCTGACATTCTTTAGTCTGAAAAGCTTCAATTGGCCTCGTTCGCACCGTGCCTGTGTGTCACCTTCCCCCGACAACCGCGACCGTGTACCTCTTAGCGGCCGATGGGGGAACAATCTCTGGTTCAGGAAGCAGGCTGGAGGATCATTTTTAAGGCTGGGATGTTCAGAACAGCTGGTTTTAATTTTTCCCCTCGAATCACAGCTTATTTAAACCTGGGACACTGCTTGAGTCAAACTTCTGGCCAATTAGTGGCCAAATTAATTTACCAATTAACTCAGATGGGAAAGAAAAACAATCGTTCTACTGTCCGTGAGGGAGAGATTTGAATATTTCTGCTTTAAGGGCCATATGGTACCCATTTAAAACGTGCATCACGTTGTTTTGATACAGTGGTATTATTATTATGATTATTAATATTATTATTATCATTATCATCATCATACATGACATGAAATTACAGGCATTTAGCAGATGCTCACACTAGGACCCTAGAGGACAGTATGGTTCCGAGTCCTAGCGTGACCATACAGATACAATTGAAACCCTAGAAGACAAAATTAACTTACAAACCAGCATACCACGGTTGGTTAGGTAGAATAGAATAGCTAGAATACCCCAAGTACAGCAATACAATATCATTATTAGCAGGTGTAGCAGTAGTAGTACAATAATAATTGTAGTGCTAATCTGTTGCTGTAATTTGATAGCACTATCTGGTCCTCTGATGTGTTGGAGAAAAGCAATTGGACCAAAATACGTACAGACTTGACCATGGGTCTCGCAGGGAAACGGCTTCACCCTAGAACTTGTACCGCTAAAATATGAATGGCTGTTGCGCCCAATTCACACCATGAACTTTTGACAGCAAAAAAAGCAGCAAGACTTCAATGAAAGCCTATGGAGAGCAGCATTGTACTGCAGGGGGAGGTGGGGTAAATACACAGTATGTCTCAAACTGTAGCGTTGTTGCCGCATATAATCAAGTGCAGCAATGTTGTCGCTGTTGCCAGTTGAAAATGTGAATTGGGCCAATGGGGAGGAGCAGCAGCAAACCCATAGGAGAAAATCTCCCACAGAGACATCAAGGAATGAGCCCCACATCAAGGAATGAGCCCCACCCACACACACCATTTACCCACACGTCACACGCACACACACACACACACCATTTACCGACTAATTCGCACACACACATACACAGACACTATTTACCCACTCACTCACTCACACATACACACACCATTTACCTGCTCACTCACTCTCTCTCTCACACACATAAATACACCCACACACACACACACACACACACACATACACACTCTCACACACACACACACACACACATACACACACACACACACACACTCACTCTCTCTCTCACACACATAAATACACCCACACGTTCAACTATTGCACCCCCATCTCCGTGGCGCTCTCGATGTGCCACACTTTCAAAACATTTCGATCCCCTGAGATCCAAAAAGACCAGAGCCTGAGTTTGCTATTGTGTTATTTTTACACCTTTACCATTGCTCGCTCTTTCAGTACTCTGAGATTTTCCTGCACAGTTTCACAAGGATTCAAGTGGAAAGGAACAACACAGATAACTACAAAAGAGAGAGAAAAGCGGAAAAGGCAGATGGGTCTTCACATTGATCCTGAGGGAAATGCTAGCTCTCTGCATCCCCCATCACCCCACGTCATCCCTCTGTGGGGATCAAGCGTTTTCCCCTCCTCTCTCTCCGCCATCTACAGTTGAATGGAAGGAAGGCAGAAAGGAGAAGAACATTCATTACCATTAAGATTTATGCAGAAAAAGCACAATTAATGTCTACTTTCTTGTTTTTTAGCAAACCTCTTCTATCAGCAATTTTGATTAAACTCATTGGTTTGTAACTAAATTGAAAGCTGTGATTTAGAGGGTTATGATTTACTGAAGCCAGGGTGATTCACTCAGATTTAGATGAGATTGTGCCATTGCACAGTTGCACAGATTGTCCAACGAGGGGTGAAAAGCAAATGTTTTCTTTCAAAATTAATTATCCCACTGCCAATGTGGAATATTGAGATTAAGTTTAATTAAAACCTGTTCTGAATCATAATTTATTTTAATGGTGTATTATCATTTTATTTTATTTGATAAAATAACATGCGTGTGCAAAATGATAAACCAGTTTAAATGAAATGAATATTTAAAGCATTAAATGCTTCAGTTTAAAACCTGGTGGACTGCTCCGAGTTACGCAAAAATGTTGGGACATGTGACCCCACGGGATTCAATAAAGTATTTTTTCTTTCATGTCAGCAGGGAACTTTCTTTTTGTATGTAAAGTAACGCCGTCCTTGCACCATTTCTCATTCGGCAGTCTCCAAATACAGTCTCGAGAAACAAAAGTGGTGCACTGAAACATTTTTTTTAACGGCACAGGCAAAGGATGCGGTGGCTGGCCTATCAGAGCCAGCGCCCTTCAGCGCGAACGTGCTGGGAAACATAAATAAACTACAACTATGCAGTTCGGTGGGGAGGAAGAGGCACTGGGGACTGTATCGCACCCATCTCATAGCACCCCCCCCCCCCCCCCAACTCCATTTCCTGCCATTTCAGCATCTGCTGCTGAGACCCGAATGCCAGCTGTCCCGGTTCCCCAGAGATACCCTGATAATCATATGTGATATTTACAGTCTGTCCCTATTACCTGGGGTTTGAGACCAGACCATGCCCATAATTGGTCCTATTGAAAAACCATGATGCATGCAGTGCATTTCAGAGCTGATTGTATCTGTGGAGGTTCATGATTCGTAATTCAAATTCCATCGATGCTTGTCACCCAGGGCTTGAGGGAAGATACATATATTCCAGTCGAACCAAACAGTGACATTGGGTTTCCCCTTAGGGTTGGTCAATGATAGGTGATTGGCCTAAGGGTAGGGTACTCTAAGGTAGATGACTGGGACCCGGAAGATTGGTGGTTCAAGCACCGGTGTAGCCACAATAAGCTCAGTGGAGCTGTTGGGCCCTTGAGACCCTGTATTGCTCCATGGGAGATTGCCCCCTGTTTAGTCTAATCAATTGTAAGTTGCTTTGGCTAAAAGCATCAGCTAGTCCATTAACAAAGTCCATTAGCAAAGGCAGATAATACAGGAAGGCCTTTGGAAGCTAATGGCTAGAGGCAAAATAGAATTTTCCATTTGATAAGGAAGGCAACTAGAAAGGTCTGTCTAACTACCTACAAATCTATTCACCCCTCCATCCACCCAGAGATCTTACAGCAGGCAAATTCTGATGAGGCTTTGAAGCCTCTCTTTTTTACAATCATCAAAGTAGCTCTGGAGTTAATGTGGCCTGTCGAGAAACCATCGAGTAGGCAATCAAAGCGTTTCTGAGTGGGTTCTACTTTCATAAATTCATATTTCATTACTCCACTTTCCAAAACAGTCTGTCCTCATGACCAGGAGCACTGCAGAGAGGCAGAAGAAATATCCATCCAGGTGTGGTCCGAACGAGGCAGGGCAACCAGTAGCCTAGAGGCCGAGACATATGACTGGCACCCAGAACGTTGCTGGTTCAAGCCCCAGTGTAGCCATGATAAGATCTGTGCAGCTGTTGAGCCCTTGATTAACCCCACATTGCTCCAGGGGGATTGTCCCCTGCTTAGTCTAATCAACTGTAAGTGGCTTTGGATAAAAAGCATCAGCTGAATAACAAGGTTCTTAACCCCATGTTGCTCCAGGGGGATTGTCCCCTGCTTAGTCTAATCAACTGTAAGTGGCTTTGGATAAAAAGCATCAGCTGAATAACAAGGTTCTTAACCCCATGTTGCAGGGGGATTCCCCTGTTTGTCTAACTGTAAGTTGCTTGTGGATAAGTCTCAGCTTAATATTATTAGTCTCAGCTTATCCACTAATAATATAGTGCAATATTGAGGTATTTGACTGGTGGACTGCTAAAATGGTGGGTGACTTGGTCAGGTTTGCACCAAATCTAATTTCATAAAAATAAAAAAACCAGAGTGCGGCGGTTCGACCACAATAGACCAGAAGGACCCTGGGGTCCTTTGTTCGCTAGCCGTGATTAAGTCATCAGCGTGAACGATGATGACAGAATGGAGCAGCGAAAGCTGCCCGTGTCGTTGGCAGGCCTTCGCTTCTCCGTTTAACCCCCTGCTGTGCCTCCTCCCCTCCTCCCGTCCTCCACAGCAGCGCACGCATTACCGCTAATCAAAGGATCCTCCAGGTCAATTATCCAACCCTATTAGCATTGTCTTCATCACCGCGTGTTTTGTTTTTCTCCTCATTCCATCGCTGCAACAGCTTTCTCTGTTGCTTTGGGAGAGCGTATAGTACGTACCTGGTAAGCCTGGCAAGCCTGGCCAGCTCTTAATTTCACTCCACAGTTGCACCTGCTGGCAGACAGACAGACCACATCTCCTTAGCTCTGAATGATTGAATCGTGTTGAACCATGTCAAGCTGGGAGCTGGTCTGAACTGGTCAACCAGCTAAACCATGTCGAGCTGGGAGCTGGTCTGAACTGGTCAACCAGCTAAGCCATGTCGAGCTGGGAGCTCATCTGAACTGGTCAACCAGCTACCAGCTCTTCAAAACCTAGATGTTTTTGAATCTAATGTACTGTGAGTTCTCAGTTAGTTAAGCCCAGCGCTCTACCCGCTCTACTACTCTGCTATCTGTCCTTATTACCTCATGTGGTGATTTCTGATGACAACAAACACTAGGCAAAACGTATTAAGAGCAATGCACCGTGATTGTGTATAAACCACAAGGTATTTAATTTGTTTGGAAATTGATTCTGCTAAATGGAAAAATAATGTCAGTCATTAACCACACAGACGGGAAACAGATGTGATTAATACCTCCACAGATCGGCGGAGATGAGAGAGTGAAGCTTTGTGATGCTCATAGCGTGCAGGGATACAACATGCTGACAGTCTTCGACCGGCTCACATGAATCAGAAACGTAGTGTATGATGTAACGCCAGCACAGGCTGAGGAGCAAGTCAGTGAAAAAACATACAGTATACACATACAATTTAAAGGCCTATGAAATCTCACCCTGCCATCTCTTCTTGCATGACTCACTCTTAGTCCTCCTCTGCTTCTGTTTCCTGGGGCACCTGCTCCCTTCACCTCCCGAGCTCATGGACCACCCCAACCGGACCTCCGCCCTAAGGTCCCCACCCAGCTGCACATCCTGGAGTTACAGATTCATCCCCCTCCCTGAACTGCATACTGTGCATCCCTCAATGTGGACTTTCTAGGTTATCTGCTAGTTTAATACCTCAACTGTTACCATCTTAACCTATAGGTCAGTGGAGGATGGCCATCTCCCTATAGCCAGGTTCCTCCTGAGATTTCTTCCCATCGGGGAGTTTCTCGCCAATAGGTATTTTTTTTTACCTCATGTGCTATTTGGGAGCTTTGGGCTGGTATTTCTCCTTTTTTGTCCCTTGTGTTACTCTGTAAAGCATCTTTGGGACAGTTTTCTGTGGAAAGCGCTATACTAATCACATGTAATTTAACTGAATAGTCACAGAACCTGTAGCCTATGAGAAGGAAGCAACTTCTCCCTGATACTAAATCAATCAATGGAACCATGAACCAGTCAATTAATCAACCAATCCACCTACCTGTCTAGCTATGTCTGTTCAGCTACGGTATCTCTGTCTGTCTGTCTGTTCAGGAATCTTGCATGACATCCATTTGAGATTGTTATGTGCTCCCCTACTTTACTCCTCTCCCATTCACAGGTGCCAGTGGTTATCCCTGACATCTCTTAAAATCAGTTAACCTTATTTCATATTGATATGTATGTATTCTTTACATTTTCTAATTTGGTGGGATTAAATGGTAAACATAAACATACTGCTATGCTAAGTCCTGTACCAACTTTGCATACATAGGTGTTGTGTGGAGTTCTTTTGACCCTCTGCAACTGTATAATATACGAACATTTCCTTTTTTATCTCAGATTTCTTTGCGGATGATTCTGGTGGCACTTTTTTCCATACAGGTACCAAACTTCCACTTACTGTACCTTAGGCTCTAAAATGAAATGGTTCTCACAAATCTTTCATATTCATGGATAAAAGGCTTGTCATTTTGGAAACAAGAAGGCGTCAAAATATTTCTATGACAATAATTGTGTGTTTATTTAAACTGCTGGGCTCAATTAGACCAAAAAACATAGAAGTGATCATACAATCTTACCGTGAACAGCAACCCCACTTGCATAGTAATTATTGGTAGTCTGATATGGGGAGGGGGGTTGAAAGCCCTTGGTAAATGGGACAAGTTTTTGGTCTGTTTGCGTTTGTCCTTGGGGAGGTATGGGATTTGGGAAGTGAGAGCAAAATGAATTCAGAAAACAAGTAATGTTTGTATTGGCTACTACAAGTAGGATCCCCTTTTTTGTTGTTGTGGATTTCTGTTTGACTGTTTATATTTGGTCATGTATGACAAAAAGAAAATTTTGGTTTAATATTTTTGTGTAAATGCTTGAATAAGGGATTTTTGTTGAGAAAATTGGGTTCAATATATACTCACCGAGCACTTTATTGGGAACATTTTTACTTTATTTCACCTTCTTATTCATGTGATTATCTAACCAGCCAATTGTGTGGCAGCAGTTCAATGCATACAATCATGTAGATACGAGTCAGGAGCTTCAGATAATGTTCACATCAACCATCAGAATTGGGAAAAAATTTGATCGAAGTGATTGTTGGTGGCAGACAGGGTGGTTTGAGTATTTCAGAAACTACTGATCTCCTGGGATTTTCATGTAGACTAGTCTCTAGAGTTTGCAAAGAACGGAGCAAAAAACAAAAAAAAATCTGACAGACAGAAACATCTTGTTAATAAGAGATGTCAGAGGAGAATGGCCAGACTGGTCAAAGCTGACAGGAAGATGACCATAATGCAAATAACCACACATTACAACAGTGGTATGCAGAAGAGCATCTCTGAACACATAACGCATCAGTGGCAGCAGTAGAAGACTAAAAAAGAAGTCTAATAAATACCTAAAAAAGTGCTCACTGAGTTTATTTGTGAACATACAGTACATTTGTAAATATTTTTGCAAATGAAGCTCACAATGAAGAAGGTTAGCATTTCTTCCTGCACGTGAAACAGCTGAGAATCCTGTTAATATCTTGTGATCTCAGCACTGATGAGCGCTGAGGGGTTCAGGAAAAAAACCTGAGTAAATAAAATGATACTGTTAAGGTTTATTTTGTTGTCTTTTGGGGTTAATTGGTTAATTTGAGGTAAGCCCTGGGTCTGATGGCTAATTAGGTAGTTAGCCCAGGAACTTACCTGTCTTTTTCTTCTTTTTGGCCGGATCCTTGGACTCATTTATTTTAGGTGAAGGCCTTTTTGTTTTTATAAGCAAGTAAATGTTTGTCTTTTTAACGCAAGTCCGGTCTAGAGATGTTATGACCCTCATAAGTAAAGTCAGGTTTGAGGTCGTAACACAGATTTTTAATGATGTCTGAAAAAAGTGTGTTTGATAGCAAAATGTTCTGTAGTATGTCTATCCAGACATCAAGAGATCCAGTGATCTTAGACCAGCATCTTAAATGTTGTAAATGAAGGCAGAATGGTGTGCAAATCTGCACACAGAAAAGAGATCACTAGGAAGACTGCAAACACGGCAATAATTATTTCATTTTTAATAATTGTAGTCATGGAACCTGGACAGAACACCTGCTATGAATTATGCAGCAAAATAATCGGCGTTCAGAACCTTATATTCTCAAAGAACCAGTATTAATACTTACTAATCATTCCCTTACAGGAATTGCATCATAAGAATGATATTACGCATTGTTTGCAGGATACTGTATGGCATGTGGCAAAAAGTGAAGAGTGATCATGGAAATCTGACCACTGATGCCCTAAGCCCATTATTTCACCCAGAGGAACACAAATAAATCGAAAAGATAATGGTTCTGCCAGTTCGATTCAAAATGGCCGCCATGCTGCAGAGAGCTGAGATGTCAATATTCTGGGCTGGCAGTCGCATTGGTATGCGCCGACCGCCATTCTCCCATCTACAGCAGGAAATAAAATCACAAATATTCACCTATTTATTTTACTGACATTGATGACAATCAATATTGCTAAGCCACCCAAACTCAGTCCTGCCTGTATGCCATTCTTTCCCAACAATTAAGGTAGCAGAAAAAGCGTGTAAGTTCATCCATAGTTTTCTTCTATGTTTGGCCCGGTGCCAGCAGCTTTGTCTGTGAACTCTTAATGTCCCATAGCCAGCCCAGTTTCCATGGCTAGGGATTTACACCTTGATGCATAATCCCACTAATTTCACCAATCCATCTCAAACTCAATTTATAAAAAATGTGACCTCTTTTTAAAGGTATCATTTGCCGTATAGGGAATTACGGCGAGCATTAGGCCCCTTAGAACTAATCCGGCTGATTAAAATCCTGGCATGTGAATATGTCACATTGATTCTTCATGGCATATGCAGTTATTTCATAACAGGTCCTTCAAATAATAAATCGGCCCACAATATAAAACTCCATGGTTCACATAACCCTGCAATAAAGAGATTGAGCTCATACGGTTGCCAAGACACTGGAAAAGAGGCAGCAAAGAGGCAGAATGCTATTAGCCTTAGCCTGGGATAGTAATGTGCAGGCCTGAAGGGAAACAGAGCCCACTGGTTTCAGCAATGGAATTTAACTAAAGAGACTTTGCTTCTAATACCAAAAATGGTTACAGATTGAGCAGAAACCACATTAAAATGGATGGGAAACCACTGAAAAATACTCAAAACAATCAATCAACAACACGAACACCAACCCTAATCACATTCATTTTAATGCACGCGCCTACGACTCTTACGACCAAAAAGTGAAAATGGAGTCATGCTAATGATTTAATTTCTTCTTTAAGATGTATGAGGAATCGTTTAAATATACGGAACACAATATAAGGCATGAAAAAGAAATGAGAAATGTATTTTGCATGCTCTGGGCAATTCTTTGAAAACTGCATACTGAAAGCCAGACTTTATTGATCAAAGGTTTCCTATAATCACGTGACCATCAAAAGCAAGACCTTTAGATTCAAAATGTTTTCAAGAAAATAAATGTGCAACAGCCCTTTCTGAAGCCATTTTCTGACATTTAAACATTAGTGAAAACTAGCAGCTAGCATGCTGCTAACAACTTTTGTGCCAATGATCAAAACTGCAGAAGTCGGCACAGAGATTGTAGGAATACTAAGCCAGAAAGGTTGACAAACATCAGCGACCATTTATGGAATCAAGAATATGCTTTGATACAGAGTTGTATGTTCTCTGGGCTGTATGCAAACACATCTGCTGTAAAACCCAGCTATGCCAGCTTGATCAGATTGAAAGTTGAGCTGGTCAAGCTGGTCATAAGTAGTCTAGCTGGGATTGAGCGGCCTGTAGCGTAGTGGTTACGGTACATGACTGGGACCCGCAAGGTCGATCACCGGTCTCGCCACAATAAGATCCGCACAGCCATTGGGCCCTTGAGCAAGGCTGCCCAACCCTGCATTGTTCCAGGGGAGGATTGTCTCCTGCTCAGTCTAACCAACTCTAATGTAATTTAATGTATGAGCGGGTCAACCAGCTCATGCTGATAGCTTGTCTGAGCTGGTAGCTTGAGCTGAACATTGTCAAACCATGTCAAGCTGGGAGCTGGTCTCAACTGGACAACCAGCTAAACTATGTCCAGCTGAGAGCTGGTCTCAACAGGTGAACCAGCGACCAGCAGAGGTGAGCTTGAATGCAGTTAATGCCCTGTCCTCGCCTTTGTTTACTTACTTCCTCATGTTACAATGTCTACGTCACAGATGTAAGCGGCGTCCATACCCACGTGGCTCCACTGCAAACCAGAGGGCTTTGAGACTGCAGTAGTAGTGTACAGTAGTGTACTGCAGGAAGTGGAGTTCACTCTGAGAGGCCAACATGGGTGTTTATATCACTGACTGCCTCAGAGTTTCCATCCCATTCCATTTTACTTATTTATTGGCAGGCTATTGTTCTCCAGGCCGGGGAAACTGCAACGTCAGGGGTACTCGCGGGAAGCAGGAACGGCCTCTGATAAACACTGGCACAGATGGATTGCTCCAGAGAGTTTAAGTGTCTGTGTGAAAAGAGCTGGAGGTACGCAGAGAGAGAGAGAGAGAGAGAGAGAGAGAGAGAGAGAGAGAGAGAGAGAGAGAGAGAGAGGAGAGAGAGAGAGAGAGAGAGAGAGAGAGAGAGAGAGAGAGAGAGAGAGAGAGAGAGAGAGATGGGGAGATGGGGGGGTAGGACACAAGCTCAAAGAGGGGCTAGAAGGCAGCACTAAATTGGGAGAATTCGAGTGGCAGCAAAATAAAGAATAAAATTGCACCAAACTTAATGATGAGGTCACTGATTTGAAAGCTGAGATGAGGCAGAAAGATTCACAACCTCTCAAAGTTACCAAGCAGCACAGTCAGACTCACAGACACAGAGCAGCACAGTCAGACCCACAGACACAGAGCAGCACAGTCAGATAGATTCTCATAGAGACATAGTAGCTCAGTCAGACCCACAGACACAGAGCAGCACAGTCAGGCTCACAGACACAGAGCAGCACAGTCAGACCCACAGACACAGAGCAGCACAGTCAGACCCACAGACACAGAGCAGCACAGTCAGGCTCACAGATACAGAGCAGCACAGTCAGACCCACAGACACAGAGCAGCACAGTCAGACCCATAGAGACAAGTAGCACTTACTCTTACTCTAGACATTGTGTTCGATTAGGAAGGCCTGTACTTGGGCATTTAGAATACAGCAGAAAACTCTCCCGGATGCACCAGTGGTTCACAATTTAGAAATGGACCCATATTATATCACGTCATACCACTCTGTCATTACCACAATGTTGTTTGTATTCATGTTTTAATGTATTCCTATTTCTATGTTCACAATTTGGCAATATTCAATATATCACTTTTCCCAGTTAGATGCATGCATAAAATTCCAATTGCATTAGGAGAGAGGAGAGATTACTTCAATGGCTGCAAAATATGTGACAGTGTACCATGGCCTGAAGGACAATGAGACAATATATATATATATATATATATATATATATCCTGATCTACCCCAGGCCACTCAGTCTCTGTTACAAGTTTATAAGCTCCCTTTTTGAAGAACCTTTTTCTGTTCTTTCCGTAATTATTGTTCAATGTCACCCATTCATTGTTACGCACACAAAGATGTTTGTTTGTATTCTGTTAATATGTTTATTCACAGTTTATTGTATATTTTCCCCTGCTTTGGCAATATGTATCTACGTATGTGATGAAAATAAAGGGCATTTGCATGATAACTGACATTACAACTTAGAAAGTCCAATACAGCTAGAAATGGCAGCAGTTGTAACGTCAGTTACTGTGGAATTTCCCGAAAGCTAATGTGAATTTGAGAGTGAGCGAGAGATGGGAGAACCGCAGAAAGAAGAGGGAGAAAACAGAACGAGAGAAGAGAGATTGAGAGAGAGAAGGAGAGAAAAGCCATTAATAGAAATATGTCCTCTTTCCATCAACAAAGGAAGATTAGATCTTGAGGGAGAAGCAGGGGGTGATGGTTGTGGAAGCCTACAAGCTCAAGAGTTACACTGACAAAAAAATGCTTTATGTTTCTTCACTGTTCAAATAAAGTGTTCTGAAATCTGAATCACAGTGGCAACTGAACTGCCACAAACCAGGGGCCGTCAAAAACAACATTGAAACTGTTTCAAAACTATGAAAACTAATGACAATTTGATTTAAAAATAATCTAATCTTTAAAGCAGGATTACTGAATTAGCCGGATAAGTGCATTGACTAAAACCCGGACCCCCACCCCAGATCTGGACTGAAGTGTGAAGAACTGCTCTCCAGGTTTTACTCTGTGCAGTTATCCAGCTAACTGCAAGTATCTTGGAAAGACTGAATGTAAACACTATTTTCAGTGTTCTGTCAATAAATGCAGTGAGTTATGGATAGTGTTGTTCTGTCCTTTCAATGAATAAAAGCTTTTTAGCCATTTTTAATTATAGAGCTGTGAAGATGTGTGAATTGTGCAGAGGTCACCCAGCAATTTGTACAGAGAGTGATGCTGAGGCCAATGATATTTCCTTTTGCCACTGATAATAGGATCAAATAAAAGGCAGGTATACAAGATTTTATTTATTTTCACTTGACAAAGCATCCCTCTCACAGACAGTTCACACAAGGAAAATAAAGGGAGAGAAAGCAACAGCTCCGGGTTGTCTTCATCAGTGTACAATCACATTAAGAGTTTAATCGCAAAATGCTATAGTCCCCTCCAAAAGTTTGATTGTCTAGATTTGTTAAACTATTTAGTTTCACCTTTTGTATCAGAACATACAATTTTAGAATTGGAACATGTGACTGACAGGTGTTTCTTATTGGATTGATTTGTTAAACAATATATAGTTGTGAATGTCTTCTCTTGGTTTTAGCCTTGGGTATAGCCTGTCAAGACTGCATTTGTATCTAGATAAATCAACATGAAGACCAGAGAGCTGTCTTTTGGAGAAAAGCAAGCCATTTTGAAGCTTTGAAAAGAGGGCAAATCCATTGCACAAGCATTGAGGATAGCTTGCACAACAACTTGGAATGTCCTGAAAAATAAAATAAACACTGGCTTACTCAGCAACAGACATCGAAGAGGTTGCCAAGGAAAACAACAGCAGTTGATGACATAAACATTGTGAGAGCAGTGAAGAAAACCCCAAAAACATCAGTCAGTGACATCATGAACTCCTTCACTGGGCGGAGGTGATGGTCAACCCTTTAAAGAAGGCTTAAAGAGAAGCAATATAGAGGCTATACCACGAGATGCAAACTACTACCATCAGTAGTAAGAATCAGAAGGCGAGAATACAAACTGCAAAGAAGTACAGAGATGAGCCAAAAAAGTTCTGTAATAAAGTTTTATGGACTGATGAGAACAAGATTAACCTCTACCAAAGTGATGGAAAGACCAAAGTGTGGAGAAAGAAGGGATCTGTTCATGAAACAAAACATACAAGCTCATCTGTGAAGCACGGTGGAGGAAGTGTCATAGCTTGGACTTGCATGGCTGCTTCTGGAGTGGGCTCATTAATCTTTATTGATGATGTAACTCATGATGGTAGCAGCAGGATGAATTCAGAAGTCTACAAAAACATTCTGTCTGCCAACTTCTGGTGAAATGTGTCCAAACTAATTGGACACACTAATTTAATTACTCTCTGGTCCAATACTTTTGCTCACCTAAAAATTGGGCGGTCTGATACCAAAGCTGGTATGTTCTATGTAGTTTAACACATCTAGGTGTAAATACCAGGACATTAAAGCTGAAATGCAGAACTCTTGTTCAGAACTCAGGAATTGCTGTTGAGGGGACTGTATATATCCACATTTTTAGTGTTTTGAGAAACAGGACAATTTTTGTTACTAATGAATGGGGCGAATATGCATTCATCAATGGATGCATTTCATGAATGCACAATAAATATTTCAACTATTAATCTATTAATGTGCATTTTTGAGAATCTTTCAAAATACTATAAATCTATAAATCCTCAGATGGAATAATATTAAAGACATTTACTTACTTTTCAGGCACCTTTATGCATCAGGATCCTATTGTAAGGCAAGGCAAGTTTATACATATAGCACATTTCGTAGAGAAAGGTAATTCAAAGTGCTATACATAGGCATAAGGGAAATCTAATTGGGGGTTTGAAGCTGGAAGAAAAGACTTTGGATGAATTACATTAATTACATTAATGGCATTTGGCAGATGCTTTTATCCAAAGTGACATACAGTTGATTAGACTAAGCAGGAGACAATCCTCCCCTGGAGAAATGCAAGGAAAGGGCCTTGCTCAAGGGCCCAACGGCTGTGCAGATCTTATTGTGGCTACACCGCGGTTGAAACCACCGACCAGTCATGTACCTTAACCACTACACCACAGGCCACCCATGAATGAAACACATCTCTCTAAGAACCGTGATAACCTGTTGCTTTCTGTTCTTCTCTCCTTGCAGCTTAATCTTTGACAGTAATTCAACGTCGTTTGGGTAGATTTGCGTCGAGAGGACAAAAAATATACTGATCCTGAACAACCTTATCGGGGCTTGAATAAAACTTGTGATGACTAATAGCCAAATTAATGTCAGTCAGCAGGCACAACTGGGTCACGTCGACCTCCAACGAAACGTAGCAAAATGTCCATTTAAACGGAAGCGGTGACGCGTTGAACATCCTGTCGCAAAACCGTGGGTGGACTGACTGAATGGTAAATGGTTGGCATTTATATAGCGCCTTTATCCAAAGCCCTGTGCAATTGATGCTTCTCATTCACCTAGTCATACACACACTCACACACCGACGGCGATGGGCTGCAAGGCATGGCACCGACCAGCTCGTCGGGAGCATTTGGGGGTTAGGTGTCTTGCTCAGGGACACTTCGACACAACCCGGGCGGGGGATCAAACCGGCAACCCTCCGACTGCCAGACGACTGCTTTTACTGCCTGAGCCAAATCGCTGTACAATTGATGCTTCTCAATCACCCACACACACACACACACACACACACACACACACACACACACACACACACACACACACACACACACACACACACACACACACACACACACACACACACACACACACACACACACACACACACACAATCTTGCTCAGGGACACTTTGACACACCCAGGGCGGAATCGAACCAGCACCTGAGCCAGTGTGATCCCTGTAACTGAACAGTCTCCAAGCTTTAAAGCATAGGCCTACTTAGTCCATTATTTATTTGGAGCAAACATACCACAAAACCGGTTGAAAAATGTTGCACACCATTGGGAGGAAACATATTGCTTCACCCGGAAACAGTAGCACAGCGTTTTCCGATTGGACGTGCCCCTGGCCTACCCCCACAGTGTGCCTACCCCCAAATATTCACTTTCTCGGCAGTTGGAACAACACCACTCTTTCCATTAAACTGTCAAAATTGTTAATTATTTGCTAGATCGCTATTTGGCTGCAAGGATATCGCAATATACAATACAACAGAAGTGCTTGTAGTAAAATACTGTATTCATGTACCCATAACAGTGGGATATAATTGTTATATATGTTATATATTCAGAGCCCGATAGCTCCATCCATCTTAGATGCTTTGACATTCATAATTGTTCAGATTTGCCGTTTATCACATTTTGTAATTACACTTCATATACTCCACGCTTGTTGCTAATACAGCAGTTCAGACTCACAGCACACACATTTTAATGCCACCTGTTGAACAATAATAAAATTTTTCTCTGGAATCGTTATTTATCGTTAACTATATGCACACGTGCATATCAATTCGCAGGGCAGACTTGGATTTAAGTGTGCTTATCAGCTTTAATGCTGCTTGGCAGTACAGGATGTGACGTCTCTCTGAGTGTATGCCTTTTTTCAGTTTTAATGCATGTTTTTGGTTTCTGGCTGCTTGAAGTTAATTTTCATCCTTTAGACTATGAACCCATAACTGTCATGATAACAGCCTCCAGGTCATCAGAAACCTTTGTAATTATATTAAAAAAATGTTTGGGTTAAGAAACAAAAAATAATAATAAAATAACACGAACTACCCT
>NC_083771.1:15241902-15284402 GCF_963514075.1 Conger conger
CGATCTGTAAACAAATTTGCTTTGTTAGTATGTCAAACTTCACATCCAATTTGTAACACGCACTCAAAACCAGAAAATATATAAATGTTAGCGGTGATGGATTAGTCGAAATGACGGAAAGAGGCCACATATATGTAGTTTGGAGTTGTTCTCACATTTAGGAAGGTGAAAACCTGTTGAAGACTCAGGAAACAAAGGCCAGTTCTAACAGGAAGGCGCCTGCAATATAGCAGAGGATGGTTTCGATCCATCGACCTCTGGGTTATGGGCCCAGCACGCTTCCGCTGCGCCACTCTGCTATACTCTTCTGAATGCCAGGAGATTGTAGCAGTCCATCCTCCTCTGAATTATGGGGCTATGGGGCTGGTTTGCTATCTGTAAAGCAATTTGCTTTGTCAGTATGTCAAACTTCAAATCCAATTTGTACCATGCATTCAAAACCAGAAAATATATAAATGTTAGCGGTGATGGATTAGTCGAAATGACAAAAACAGGCCACATATATGTAGTTGTTCTCACATTTACGAAGGTGAATACCTGATGAAGACTCAGGAAACAAGGGCCAATTCTAACAGGAAGGGACCTGCGATATAGCAGAAGATGGTTTCGATCCATCGACCTCTGGGTTATGGGCCCAGCACGCTTCCGCTGCGCCACTCTGCTCCTGCGGTTCCGATGCTGCATTTCAGTCATCCTACATGTAGTGGGAAAATTTTGTAAAACTGTTGATGTCTTAAATTATTTATTTTTCTGATATAGCATTAACCTAAAAGTCCCATGCAAGTTTTTATCACATTTTCTTCATTCTTTGCCACAGGCACTGCTTATTGGCTACATTTCAGTTACGCTACTCCTCAAAAGAAGATGAAAAAAAGAAACAATGACATGCTTTACATTTTTTGATTAATATGACAACAACTTAGAAATTAGTGCTATTACTTCTTCCATTCTTTTCCCCTGGGTGTGATTAATTTCCTTTTAAGAGACATAAAGCACACTGGGCAAATAAAAGTGTAATGCTCCCCAGACGGGACTCGAACCCACAATCCCTGGCTTAGGAGGCCAGTGCCTTATCCATTAGGCCACTGGGGCAACGCAGCGGGCGACTTTTTATCCTCACAAGAAAAAGTGATGAAGCAATGCTGTCTAAACAAACTGTCCCTTACCAAGTGTTTGGATGCACCAAAATGGTGGATCCATCATATATTTCAAGGTGATTAAACAAAGCTAAATGCTTAGGTGGGCCAGGAGATTGTAGCAATCCATCATCCTCTGAATGATGGGGATATGGGGTTAGTTTGCGATCTGTAAACAAATTTGCTTTGTTAGTATGTCAAACTTCACATCCAATTTGTAACACGCACTCAAAACCAGAAAATATATAAATGTTAGCGGTGACGGATTAGTCGAAATGACGGAAACAGGCCACATATATGTAGTTTGGAGTTGTTCTCACATTTAGGAAGGTGAAAACCTGTTGAAGACTCAGGAAACAAAGGCCAGTTCTAAGCGGAAGGGGCCTGCAATATAGCAGGGGATGGTTTCGATCCATCTACCTCTGGGTTATGGGCCCAGCACGCTTCCGCTGCGCCAGTCTGCTATATTCTTCAGAAAGCCAGGAGATTGTAGCAATCCATCCTCCTCTGAATTATGGGGCTATGGGGCTGGTTTGCTATCTGTAAAGCAATTTGCTTTGTCAGTATGTCAAACTTCAAATCCAATTTGTACCATGCATTCAAAACCAGAAAATATATAAATGTTAGCGGTGATGGATTAGTCGAAATGACAAAAACTAGCCGTGTTATATGTAGTTTGGAGTTGTTCTCACATTTATAAAGGTGAATACCTGATGAAGACTCAGGAAACAAGGGCCAATTCTAACAGGAAGGGACCTGCAATATAGCAGAGGATGGTTTCGATCCATCGACCTCTGGGTTATGGGCCCAGCACGCTTCCGCTGCGCCACTCTGCTATACTCTTCAGAATGCCAGGAGATTGTAGCAGTCCATCCTCCTCTGAATTATGGGGCTATGGGGCTGGTTTGCTATCTGTAAAGGAATTTGCTTTGTCAGTATGTCAAACTTCAAATCCAATTTGTACCATGCATTCAAAACCAGAAAATATATAAATGTTAGCGGTGATGGATTAGTCGAAATGACAAAAACAGGCCACATATATGTAGTTGTTCTCACATTTACGAAGGTGAATACCTGATGAAGACTCAGGAAACAAGGGTCAATTCTAACAGGAAGGGACCTGCGATATAGCAGAAGATGGTTTCGATCCATCGACCTCTGGGTTATGGGCCCAGCACGCTTCCGCTGCGCCACTCTGCTCCTGCGGTTCCGATGCTGCATTTCAGTCATCCTACATGTAGTGGGAAAATTTTGTAAAACTGTTGATGTCTTAAATTATTTATTTTTCTGATATAGCATTAACCTAAAAGTCCCATGCAAGTTTTTATCACATTTTCTTCATTCTTTGCCACAGGCACTGCTTATTGGCTACATTTCAGTTACGCTACTCCTCAAAAGAAGATGAAAAAAAGAAACAATGACATGCTTTACATTTTTTGATTAATATGACAACAACTTAGAAATTAGTGCTATTACTTCTTCCATTCTTTTCCCCTGGGTGTGATTAATTTCCTTTTAAGAGACATAAAGCACACTGGGCAAATAAAAGTGTAATGCTCCCCAGACGGGACTCGAACCCACAATCCCTGGCTTAGGAGGCCAGTGCCTTATCCATTAGGCCACTGGGGCAACGCAGCGGGCGACTTTTTATCCTCACAAGAAAAAGTGATGAAGCAATGCTGTCTAAACAAACTGTCCCTTACCAAGTGTTTGGATGCACCAAAATGGTGGATCCATCATATATTTCAAGGTGATTAAACAAAGCTAAATGCTTAGGTGGGCCAGGAGATTGTAGCAATCCATCATCCTCTGAATGATGGGGATATGGGGTTAGTTTGCGATCTGTAAACAAATTTGCTTTGTTAGTATGTCAAACTTCACATCCAATTTGTAACACGCACTCAAAACCAGAAAATATATAAATGTTTGCGGTGACGGATTAGTCGAAATGACGGAAACAGGCCACATATATGTAGTTTGGAGTTGTTCTCACATTTAGGAAGGTGAAAACCTGTTGAAGACTCAGGAAACAAAGGCCAGTTCTAAGCGGAAGGGGCCTGCAATATAGCAGGGGATGGTTTCGATCCATCGACCTCTGGGTTATGGGCCCAGCACGCTTCCGCTGCGCCAGTCTGCTATATTCTTCAGAAAGCCAGGAGATTGTAGCAATCCATCCTCCTCTGAATTATGGGGCTATGGGGCTGGTTTGCTATCTGTAAAGCAATTTGCTTTGTCAGGTTGTCAAACTTCAAATCCAATTTGTACCATGCATTCAAAACCAGAAAATATATAAATGTTAGCGGTGATGGATTAGTCGAAATGACAAAAACTAGCCGCGTTATATGTAGTTTGGAGTTGTTCTCACATTTATAAAGGTGAATACCTGATGAAGACTCAGGAAACGCGGGCCAATTCTAACAGGAAGGGACCTGCAATATAGCAGAGGATGGTTTCGATCCAACGACCTCTGGGTTATGGGCCCAGCACGCTTCCGCTGCGCCACTCTGCTCCTGCGGTACTCATGCTGCATTTCAGTCATCCTACATGTAGTGGGAAAAGTTTGTAAAACTGTTGATGTCTTAAATTATTTATTTTTCTGATATAGCATTAACCTAAAAGTCCCATGCAAGTTTTTATCACATTTTCTTCATTCTTTGCCACAGGGACTGCTTATTGGCTACATTTCAGTTACGCTACTCCTCAAAAGAAGATGAAAAAAAGAAACAATGACATGCTTTACATTTTTTGATTAATATGACAACAACTTAGAAATTAGTGCTATTACTTCTTCCATTCTTTTCCCCTGGGTGTGATTAATTTCCTTTTAAGAGACATAAAGCACACTGGGCAAATAAAAGTGCAATGCACCCCAGACGGGACACGAACCCACAATCCCTGGCTTAGGAGGCCAGTGCCTTATCCATTAGGCCACTGGGGCACCGAAAGGCATGACTTTTTATCCTCACAAGAAAAAGTGATGAAGCAATGCTGTCTAAACAAACTGTCCCTTACCAAGTGTTTGGATGCACCAAAATGGTGGATCCATCATATATTTCAAGGTGATTAAACAAAGCTAAATGCTTAGGTGGGCCTGGAGATTGTAGCAATCCATCATCCTCTGAATGATGGGGATATGGGGTTAGTTTGCGATCTGTAAACAAATTTGCTTTGTTAGTATGTCAAACTTAACATCCAATTTGTAACACGCACTCAAAACCAGAAAATATATAAATGTTAGCGGTGATGGATTAGTCGAAATGACGGAAACAGGCCACATATATGTAGTTTGGAGTTGTTCTCACATTTAGGAAGGTGAAAACCTGTTGAAGACTCAGGAAACAAAGGCCAGTTTTAAGAGGAAGGGGCCTGCAATATAGCAGAGGATGGTTTCGATCCATCGACCTCTGGGTTATGGGCCCAGCACGCTTCCGCTGCGCCACTCTGCTATATTCTTCCGAGTGCCAGGAGATTGTAGCAATCCATCGTCCTCTGAATTATGGGGCTATGGGGCTGGTTTGCTATCTGTAAAGCAATTTGCTTTGAGTATGTCAAACTTCAAATCCAATTTGTACCATGCATTCAAAACCAGAAAATATATAAATGTTAGCGGTGATGGATTAGTCGAAATGACAAAAACAGGCCACATATATGTAGTTTGGAGTTGTTCTCACATTTAGGAAGGTGAAAACCTGTTGAAGACTCAGGAAACAAAGGCCAGTTCTAAGAGGAAGGGGCCTGCAATATAGCAGAGGATGGTTTCGATCCATCGACCTCTGGGTTATGGGCCCAGCACGCTTCCGCTGCGCCACTCTGCTATATTCTTCAGAACGCCAGGAGATTGTAGCAATCCATCCTCCTCTGAATTATGGGGCTCTGGGGCTGGTTTGCTATCTGTAAAGCAATTTGCTTTGTCAGTATGTCAAACTTCAAATCCAATTTGTACCATGCATTCAAAACCAGAAAATATATAAATGTTAGCGGTGATGGATTAGTCGAAATGACGGAAACAGGCCACATATATGTAGTTTGGAGTTGTTCTCACATTTAGAAGGTGAAAACCTGTTGAAGAATGAGGAAACAAAGGCCAGTTCTAACAGGAAGGGGCCTGCAATATAGCAAAGGATGGTTTCGATCCATCGACCTCTGGGTTATGGGTCAAGCACGCTTCCACTGCGCCACTCTGCTATATTCTTCAGAATGCCAGGAGATTGTAGCAATCCATCATCCTCTGAATGATGGGGATATGGGGTTAGTTTGCGATCTGTAAACAAATTTGCTTTGTTAGTATGTCAAACTTCACATCCAATTTGTAACACGCACTCAAAACCAGAAAATATATAAATGTCAGCGGTGATGGATTAGTCGAAATGACGGAAACAGGCCACATATATGTAGTTTGGAGTTGTTCTCACATTTAGGAAGGTGAAAACCTGTTGAAGACTCAGGAAACAAAGGCCAGTTCTAAGAGGAAGGGGCCTGCAATATAGCAGAAGATGGTTTCGATCCATCGACCTCTGGGTTATGGGCCCAGCACGCTTCCGCTGCGCCACTCTGCTATATTCTTCAGAACGCCAGGAGATTGTAGCAATCCATCCTTCTCTGAATTATGGGGCTCTGGGGCTGGTTTGCTATCTGTAAAGCAATTTGCTTTGTCAGTATGTCAAACTTCAAATCCAATTTGTACCATGCATTCAAAACCAGAAAACATATGAATGTTAGCGGTGATGGATTAGTCGAAATGACAAAAATAGGCCACATATATGTAGTTTGGAGTTGTTCTCACATTTATAAAGGTGAATACCTGATGAAGACTCAAGAAACAAGGGCCAATTCTAACAGGAAGGGACCTGCAATATAGCAGAGGACTGTTTCGATCCATCGACCTCTGGGTTATGGGCCCAGTACGCTTCCGCTGCGCCAATCTGCTCCTGCGGTTCCAATGCTGCATTTCAGTCATCCTACATGTAGTGGGGAAATTTTGTAAAACTGTTGATGTCTTAAATTATTTATTTTTCTGATATAGCGTTAACCTAAAAGTCCCATGCAAGTTTTTATCACATTTTCTTCATTCTTTGCCACAGGGACTGCTTATTGGCTACATTTCAGTTACGCTACTCCTCAAAAGAAGATGAAAAAAAGAAACAATGACATGCTTTACATTTTTTGATTAATATGACAACAACTTAGAAATTTGTGCTATTACTTCTTCCATTCTTTTCCCCTGGGTGTGATTAATTTCCTTTTAAGAGACATAAAGCACACTGGGCAAATAAAAGTGAAATGCACCCCAGACAGGACTTGAACCCACAATCCCTGGCTTAGGAGGCCAGTGCCTTATCCATTAGGCCACTGGGGCACCGAAAGGCATGACTTTTTATCCTCACAAGAAAAAGTGATGAAGCAATGCTGTCTAAACAAACTGTCCCTTACCAAGTGTTTGGATGCACCAAAATGGTGGATCCATCATATATTTCAAGGTGATTAAACAAAGCTAAATGCTTAGGTGGGCCAGGAGATTGTAGCAATCCATCATCCTCTGAATGATGGGGATATGGGGTTAGTTTGCGATCTGTAAACAAATTTGCTTTGTTAGTATGTCAAACTTCACATCCAATTTGTAACACGCACTCAAAACCAGAAAATATATAAATGTTAGCGGTGATGGATTAGTCGAAATGACGGAAACAGGCCACATATATGTAGTTTGGAGTTGTTCTCACATTTAGGAAGGTGAAAACCTGTTGAAGACTCAGGAAACAAAGGCCAGTTCTAACAGGAAGGGGCCTGCAATATAGCAGAGGATGGTTTCGATCCATCGACCTCTGGGTTATGGGCCCAGCACTCTTCCGCTGCGCCACTCTGCTATACTCTTCAGAATGCCAGGAGATTGTAGCAATCCATCCTCCTCTGAATTATGGGGCTATGGGGCTGGTTTGCTATCTGTAAAGCAATTTGCTTTGTCAGTATGTCAAACTTCAAATCCAATTTGTACCATGCATTCAAAACCAGAAAATATATAAATGTTAGCGGTGATGGATTAGTCGAAATGACAAAAACTGGCCGCATATATGTAGTTTGGAGTTGTTCTCACATTTATGAAGGTGAATACCTGATGAAGACTCAAGAAACAAGGGCCAATTCTAACAGCAAGGGACCTGCAATATAGCAGAGGATGGTTTCGTTCCATCGACCTCTGGGTTACGGGCCCAGCACGCTTCCGCTGCGCCACTCTGCTCCTGCGGTTCCAATGCTGCATTTCAGTCATCCTACATGTAGTGGGAAAATTTTGTAAAACTGTTGATGTCTTAAATTATTTATTTTTCTGATATAGCATTAACCTAAAAGTCCCATGCAAGTTTTTATCACATTTTCTTCATTCTTTGCCACAGGCACTGCTTATTGGCTACATTTCAGTTACGCTACTCCTCAAAAGAAGATGAAAAAAAGAAACAATGACATGCTTTACATTTTTTGATTAATATGACAACAACTTAGAAATTAGTGCTATTACTTCTTCCATTCTTTTCCCCTGGGTGTGATTAATTTCCTTTTAAGAGACATAAAGCACACTGGGCAAACAAAAGTGTAATGCACCCCAGACGAGACTCGAACCCACAATCCCTGGCTTAGGAGGCCAGTGCCTTATCCATTAGGCCACTGGGGCACCGAAGCGGGCGACTTTTTATCCTCACAAGAAAAAGTGATGAAGCAATGCTGTCTAAACAAACTGTCCCTTACCAAGTGTTTGGATGCACCAAAATGGTGGATCCATCATATATTTCAAGGTGATTAAACAAAGCTAAATGCTTAGGTGGGCCAGGAGATTGTAGCAATCCATCATCCTCTGAATGATGGGGATATGGGGTTAGTTTGCGATCTGTAAACAAATTTGCTTTGTTAGTATGTCAAACTTCACATCCAATTTGTAACACGCACTAAAAACCAGAAAATATATAAATGTTAGCGGTGATGGATTAGTCGAAATGACGGAAACAGGCCAGATATATGTAGTTTGGAGTTGTTCTCACATTTAGGAAGGTGAAAACCTGTTGAAGACTCAGGAAACAAAGGCCAGTTCTAACAGGAAGGGGCCTGCAATATAGCAGAGGATGGTTTCAATCCATCGACCTCTGGGTTATGGGCCCAGCACGCTTCCGCTGCGCCACTCTGCTATACTCTTCAGAATGCCAGGAGATTGTAGCAATCCATCCTCCTCTGAATTATGGGGCTATGGGGCTGGTTTGCTATCTGTAAAGCAATTTGCTTTGTCAGTATGTCAAACTTCAAATCCAATTTGTACCATGCATTCAAAACCAGAAAATATATAAATGTTAGCGGTGATGGATTAGTCGAAATGACAAAAACAGGCCGCATATATGTAGTTTGGAGTTGTTCTCACATTTATGAAGGTGAATACCTGATGAAGACTCAAGAAACAAGGGCCAATTCTAACAGCAAGGGACCTGCAATATAGCAGAGGATGGTTTCGATCCATCGACCTCTGGGTTATGGGCCCAGCACGCTTCCGCTGCGCCACTCTGCTCCTGCGGTTCCAATGCTGCATTTCAGTCATCCTACATGTAGTGGGAAAATTTTGTAAAACTGTTGATGTCTTAAATTATTTATTTTTCTGATATAGCATTAACCTAAAAGTCCCATGCAAGTTTTTATCACATTTTCTTCATTCTTTGCCACAGGCACTGCTTATTGGCTACATTTCAGTTACGCTACTCCTCAAAAGAAGATGAAAAAAAGAAACAATGACATGCTTTACATTTTTTGATTAATATGACAACAACTTAGAAATTAGTGCTATTACTTCTTCCATTCTTTTCCCCTGGGTGTGATTAATTTCCTTTTAAGAGACATAAAGCACACTGGGCAAATAAAAGTGTAATGCACCCCAGACGAGACTCGAACCCACAATCCCTGACTTAGGAGGCCAGTGCCTTATCCATTAGGCCACTGGGGCACCGAAGCGGGCGACTTTTTATCCTCACAAGAAAAAGTGATGAAGCAATGCTGTCTAAACAAACTGTCCCTTACCAAGTGTTTGGATGCACCAAAATGGTGGATCCATCATATATTTCAAGGTGATTAAACAAAGCTAAATGCTTAGGTGGGCCAGGAGATTGTAGCAATCCATCATCCTCTGAATGATGGGGATATGGGGTTAGTTTGCGATCTGTAAACAAATTTGCTTTGTTAGTATGTCAAACTTCACATCCAATTTGTAACACGCACTAAAAACCAGAAAATATATAAATGTTAGCGGTGATGGATTAGTCGAAATGACGGAAACAGGCCAGATATATGTAGTTTGGAGTTGTTCTCACATTTAGGAAGGTGAAAACCTGTTGAAGACTCAGGAAACAAAGGCCAGTTCTAACAGGAAGGGGCCTGCAATATAGCAGAAGATGGTTTCGAGCCATCGACCTCTGGGTTATGGGCCCAGCACGCTTCCGCTGCGCCACTCTGCTATACTCTTCAGAATGCCAGGAGATTGTAGCAATCCATCCTCCTCTGAATTATGGGGCTATGGGGCTGGTTTGCTATCTGTAAAGCAATTTGCTTTGTCAGTATGTCAAACTTCAAATCCAATTTGTACCATGCATTCAAAACCAGAAAATATATAAATGTTAGCGGTGATGGATTAGTCGAAATGACAAAAACTGGACGCATATATGTAGTTTGGAGTTGTTCTCACATTTATGAAGGTGAATACCTGATGAAGACTCAAGAAACAAGGGCCAATTCTAACAGCAAGGGACCTGCAATATAGCAGAGGATGGTTTCGATCCATCGACCTCTGGGTTATGGGCCCAGCACGCTTCCGCTGCGCCACTCTGCTCCTGCGGTTCCAATGCTGCATTTCAGTCATCCTACATGTAGTGGGAAAATTTTGTAAAACTGTTGATGTCTTAAATTATTTATTTTTCTGATATAGCATTAACCTAAAAGTCCCATCCAAGTTTTTATCACATTTTCTTCATTCTTTGCCACAGGCACTGCTTATTGGCTACATTTCAGTTACGCTTCTCCTCAAAAGAAGATGAAAAAAAGAAACAATGACATGCTTTACATTTTTTGATTAATATGACAACAACTTAGAAATGAGTGCTATTACTTCTTCCATTCTTTTCCCCTGGGTGTGATTAATTTCCTTTTAAGAGACATAAAGCACACTGGGCAAATAAAAGTGTAATGCACCCCAGACGGGACTCGAACCCACAATCCCTGGCTTAGGAGGCCAGTGCCTTATCCATTAGGCCACTGGGGCACCGAAGCGGGCGACTTTTTATCCTCACAAGAAAAAGTGATGAAGCAATGCTGTCTAAACAAACTGTCCCTTACCAAGTGTTTGGATGCACCAAAATGGTGGATCCATCATATATTTCAAGGTGATTAAACAAAGCTAAATGCTTAGGTGGGCCAGGAGATTGTAGCAATCCATCATCCTCTGAATGATGGGGATATGGGGTTAGTTTGCGATCTGTAAAGCAATTTGCTTTGTCAGTATGTCAAACTTCAAATCCAATTTGTACCATGCATTCAAAACCAGAAAATATATAAATGTTAGCGGTGATGGATTAGTCGAAATGACGGAAACAGGCCACATATATGTAGTTTGGAGTTGTTCTCACATTTAGGAAGGTGAAAACCTGTTGAAGACTCAGGAAACAAAGGCCAGTTCTAACAGGAAGGGGCCTGCAATATAGCAGAGGATGGTTTCGATCCATCGACCTCTGGGTTATGGGCCCAGCACGCTTCCGCTGCACCACTCTGCTATACTCTTCAGAATGGCAGGAGATTGTAGCAATCCATCCTCCTCTGAATTATGGGGCTATGGGGCTGGTTTGCTATCTGTAAAGCAATTTGCTTTGTCAGTATGTCAAACTTCAAATCCAATTTGTACCATGCATTCAAAACCAGAAAATATATAAATGTTAGCGGTGATGGATTAGTCGAAATGACAAAAACTGGCCGCATATATGTAGTTTGGAGTTGTTCTCACATTTATGAAGGTGAATACCTGATGAAGACTCAAGAAACAAGGGCCAATTCTAACAGCAAGGGACCTGCAATATAGCAGAGGATGGTTTTGATCCATCTACCTCTGGGTTATGGGCCGAGCACGCTTCCGCTGCGCCACTCTGCTCCTGCGGTTCCAATGCTGCATTTCAGTCATCCTACATGTAGTGGGAAAATTTTGTAAAACTGTTGATGTCTTAAATTATTTATTTTTCTGATATAGCATTAACCTAAAAGTCCCATGCAAGTTTTTATCACATTTTCTTCATTCTTTGCCACAGGCACTGCTTATTGGCTACATTTCAGTTACGCTACTCCTCAAAAGAAGATGAAAAAAAGAAACAATGACATGCTTTACATTTTTTGATTAATATGACAACAACTTAGAAATTAGTGCTATTACTTCTTCCATTCTTTTCCCCTGGGTGTGATTAATTTCCTTTTAAGAGACATAAAGCACACTGGGCAAATAAAAGTGTAATGCACCCCAGACGAGACTCGAACCCACAATCCCTGGCTTAGGAGGCCAGTGCCTTATCCATTAGGCCACTGGGGCACCGAAGCGGGCGACTTTTTATCCTCACAAGAAAAAGTGATGAAGCAATGCTGTCTAAACAAACTGTCCCTTACCAAGTGTTTGGATGCACCAAAATGGTGGATCCATCATATATTTCAAGGTGATTAAACAAAGCTAAATGCTTAGGTGGGCCAGGAGATTGTAGCAATCCATCATCCTCTGAATGATGGGGATATGGGGTTAGTTTGCGATCTGTAAAGCAATTTGCTTTGTCAGTATGTCAAACTTCAAATCCAATTTGTACCATGCATTCAAAACCAGAAAATATATAAATGTTAGCGGTGATGGATTAGTCGAAATGACGGAAACAGGCCACATATATGTAGTTTGGAGTTGTTCTCACATTTAGGAAGGTGAAAACCTGTTGAAGACTCAGGAAACAAAGGCCAGTTCTAACAGGAAGGGGCCTGCAATATAGCAGAGGATGGTTTCGATCCATCGACCTCTGGGTTATGGGCCCAGCACGCTCCCGCTGCGCCACTCTGCTATACTCTTCAGAATGCCAGGAGATTGTAGCAATCCATCCTCCTCTGAATTATGGGGCTATGGGGCTGGTTTGCTATCTGTAAAGCAATTTGCTTTGTCAGTATGTCAAACTTCAAATCCAATTTGTACCATGCATTCAAAACCAGAAAATATATAAATGTTAGCGGTGATGGATTAGTCGAAATGACAAAAACTGGCCGCATATATGTAGTTTGGAGTTGTTCTCACATTTATGAAGGTGAATACCTGATGAAGACTCAAGAAACAAGGGCCAATTCTAACAGCAAGGGACCTGCAATATAGCAGAGGATGGTTTCGATCCATCGACCTCTGGGTTATGGGCCCAGCACGCTTCCGCTGCGCCACTCTGCTCCTGCGGTTCCAATGCTGCATTTCAGTCATCCTACATGTAGTGGGAAAATTTTGTAAAACTGTTGATGTCTTAAATTATTTATTTTTCTGATATAGCATTAACCTAAAAGTCCCATGCAAGTTTTTATCACATTTTCTTCATTCTTTGCCACAGGCACTGCTTATTGGCTACATTTCAGTTACGCTACTCCTCAAAAGAAGATGAAAAAAAGAAACAATGACATGCTTTACATTTTTTGATTAATATGACAACAACTTAGAAATTAGTGCTATTACTTCTTCCATTCTTTTCCCCTGGGTGTGATTAATTTCCTTTTAAGAGACATAAAGCACACTGGGCAAATAAAAGTGTAATGCACCCCAGACGAGACTCGAACCCACAATCCCTGGCTTAGGAGGCCAGTGCCTTATCCATTAGGCCACTGGGACACCGAAGCGGGCGACTTTTTATCCTCACAAGAAAAAGTGATGAAGCAATGCTGTCTAAACAAACTGTCCCTTACCAAGTGTTTGGATGCACCAAAATGGTGGATCCATCATATATTTCAAGGTGATTAAACAAAGCTAAATGCTTAGGTGGGCCAGGAGATTGTAGCAATCCATCATCCTCTGAATGATGGGGATATGGGGTTAGTTTGCGATCTGTAAACAAATTTGCTTTGTTAGTATGTCAAACTTCACATCCAATTTGTAACACGCACTAAAAACCAGAAAATATATAAATGTTAGCAGTGATGGATTAGTCGAAATGACGGAAACAGGCCACATATATGTAGTTTGGAGTTGTTCTCACATTTAGGAAGGTGAAAACCTGTTGAAGACTCAGGAAACAAAGGCCAGTTCTAACAGGAAGGGGCCTGCAATATAGCAGAGGATGGTTTCAATCCATCGACCTCTGGGTTATGGGCCCAGCACGCTTCCGCTGCGCCACTCTGCTATACTCTTCAGAATGCCAGGAGATTGTAGCAATCCATCCTCCTCTGAATTATGGGGCTATGGGGCTGGTTTGCTATCTGTAAAGCAATTTGCTTTGTCAGTATGTCAAACTTCAAATCCAATTTGTACCATGCATTCAAAACCAGAAAATATATAAATGTTAGCGGTGATGGATTAGTCGAAATGACAAAAACTGGCCGCATATATGTAGTTTGGAGTTGTTCTCACATTTATGAAGGTGAATACCTGATGAAGACTCAAGAAACAAGGGCCAATTCTAACAGCAAGGGACCTGCAATATAGCAGAGGATGGTTTCGATCCATCGACCTCTGGGTTATGGGCCCAGCACGCTTCCGCTGCGCCACTCTGCTCCTGCGGTTCCAATGCTGCATTTCAGTCATCCTACATGTAGTGGGAAAATTTTGTAAAACTGTTGATGTCTTAAATTATTTATTTTTCTGATATAGCATTAACCTAAAAGTCCCATGCAAGTTTTTATCACATTTTCTTCATTCTTTGCCACAGGCACTGCTTATTGGCTACATTTCAGTTACGCTACTCCTCAAAAGAAGATGAAAAAAAGAAACAATGACATGCTTTACATTTTTTGATTAATATGACAACAACTTAGAAATGAGTGCTATTACTTCTTCCATTCTTTTCCCCTGGGTGTGATTAATTTCCTTTTAAGAGACATAAAGCACACTGGGCAAATAAAAGTGTAATGCACCCCAGACGAGACTCGAACCCACAATCCCTGGCTTAGGAGGCCAGTGCCTTATCCATTAGGCCACTGGGGCACCGAAGCGGGCGACTTTTTATCCTCACAAGAAAAAGTGATGAAGCAATGCTGTCTAAACAAACTGTCCCTTACCAAGTGTTTGGATGCACCAAAATGGTGGATCCATCATATATTTCAAGGTGATTAAACAAAGCTAAATGCTTAGGTGGGCCAGGAGATTGTAGCAATCCATCATCCTCTGAATGATGGGGATATGGGGTTAGTTTGCGATCTGTAAACAAATTTGCTTTGTTAGTATGTCAAACTTCACATCCAATTTGTAACACGCACTCAAAACCAGAAAATATATAAATGTTAGCGGTGATGGATTAGTCGAAATGACGGAAACAGGCCACATATATGTAGTTTGGAGTGGTTCTCACATTTATAAGGTGAAAACCTGTTGAAGAATCAGGAAACAAAAGCCAGTTCTAACAGGAAGGGGCCTGCAATATAGCAGAGGATGGTTTCGATCCATCGACCTCTGGGTTATGGGCCAAGCACGCTTCCGCTGCGCCACTCTGCTATACTTTTCAGAATGCCAGGAGATTGTAGCAATCCATCCTCCTCTGAATTATGGGGCTATGGGGCTGGTTTGCTATCTGTAAAGCAATTTGCTTTGTCAGTATGTCAAACTTCAAATCCAATTTGTACCATGCATTCAAAACCAGAAAATATATAAATGTTAGCGGTGATGGATTAGTCGAAATGACAAAAACTGGCCGCATATATGTAGTTTGGAGTTGTTCTCACATTTATGAAGGTGAATACCTGATGAAGACTCAAGAAACAAGGGCCAATTCTAACAGCAAGGGACCTGCAATATAGCAGAGGATGGTTTCGATCCATCGACCTCTGGGTTATGGGCCCAGCACGCTTCCGCTGCGCCACTCTGCTCCTGCGGTTCCAATGCTGCATTTCAGTCATCCTACATGTAGTGGGAAAATTTTGTAAAACTGTTGATGTCTTAAATTATTTATTTTTCTGATATAGCATTAACCTAAAAGTCCCATGCAAGTTTTTATCACATTTTCTTCATTCTTTGCCACAGGCACTGCTTATTGGCTACATTTCAGTTACGCTACTCCTCAAAAGAAGATGAAAAAAAGAAACAATGACATGCTTTACATTTTTTGATTAATATGACAACAACTTAGAAATGAGTGCTATTACTTCTTCCATTCTTTTCCCCTGGGTGTGATTAATTTCCTTTTAAGAGACATAAAGCACACTGGGCAAATAAAAGTGTAATGCACCCCAGACGAGACTCGAACCCACAATCCCTGGCTTAGGAGGCCAGTGCCTTATCCATTAGGCCACTGGGGCACCGAAGCGGGCGACTTTTTATCCTCACAAGAAAAAGTGATGAAGCAATGCTGTCTAAACAAACTGTCCCTTACCAAGTGTTTGGATGCACCAAAATGGTGGATCCATCATATATTTCAAGGTGATTAAACAAAGCTAAATGCTTAGGTGGGCCAGGAGATTGTAGCAATCCATCATCCTCTGAATGATGGGGATATGGGGTTAGTTTGCGATCTGTAAACAAATTTGCTTTGTTAGCTTGTCAAACTTCACATCCAATTTGTAACACGCACTCAAAACCAGAAAATATATAAATGTTAGCGGTGATGGATTAGTCGAAATGACGGAAACAGGCCACATATATGTAGTTTGGAGTTGTTCTCACATTTAGGAAGGTGAAAACCTGTTGAAGACTCAGGAAACAAAGGCCAGTTCTAACAGGAAGGGGCCTGCAATATAGCAGAGGATGGTTTCGATCCATCGACCTCTGGGTTATGGGCCCAGCACGCTTCCGCTGCGCCACTCTGCTATACTTTTCAGAATGCCAGGAGATTGTAGCAATCCATCCTCCTCTGAATTATGGGGCTATGGGGCTGGTTTGCTATCTGTAAAGCAATTTGCTTTGTCAGTATGTCAAACTTCAAATCCAATTTGTACCATGCATTCAAAACCAGAAAATATATAAATGTTAGCGGTGATGGATTAGTCGAAATGACAAAAACTGGCCGCATATATGTAGTTTGGAGTTGTTCTCACATTTATGAAGGTGAATACCTGATGAAGACTCAAGAAACAAGGGCCAATTCTAACAGCAAGGGACCTGCAATATAGCAGAGGATGGTTTCGATCCATCGACCTCTGGGTCATGGGCCCAGCACGCTTCCGCTGCGCCACTCTGCACCTGCGGTTCCAATGCTGCATTTCAGTCATCCTACATGTAGTGGGAAAATTTTGTAAAACTGTTGATGTCTTAAATTATTTATTTTTCTGATATAGCATTAACCTAAAAGTCCCATGCAAGTTTTTATCACATTTTCTTCATTCTTTGCCACAGGCACTGCTTATTGGCTACATTTCAGTTACGCTACTCCTCAAAAGAAGATGAAAAAAAGAAACAATGACATGCTTTACATTTTTTGATTAATATGACAACAACTTAGAAATTAGTGCTATTACTTCTTCCATTCTTTTCCCCTGGGTGTGATTAATTTCCTTTTAAGAGACATAAAGCACACTGGGCAAATAAAAGTGTAATGCACCCCAGACGAGACTCAAACCCACAATCCCTGGCTTAGGAGGCCAGTGCCTTATCCATTAGGCCACTGGGGCACCGAAGCGGGCAACTTTTTATCCTCACAAGAAAAAGTGATGAAGCAATGCTGTCTAAACAAACTGTCCCTTACCAAGTGTTTGGATGCACCAAAATGGTGGATCCATCATATATTTCAAGGTGATTAAACAAAGCTAAATGCTTAGGTGGGCCAGGAGATTGTAGCAATCCATCATCCTCTGAATGATGGGGATATGGGGTTAGTTTGCGATCTGTAAACAAATTTGCTTTGTTAGTATGTCAAACTTCACATCCAATTTGTAACACGCACTCAAAACCAGAAAATATATAAATGTTAGCGGTGATGGATTAGCCGAAATGACGGAAACAGGCCAGATATATGTAGTTTGGAGTTGTTCTCACATTTATAAAGGTGAATACCTGATGAAGACTCAGGAAACAAGGGCCAATTCTAACAGGAAGGGACCTGCAATATAGCAGAGGATGGTTTCCATCTATCGACCTCTGGGTTATGGGCCCAGCACACTTCCGCGGCGCCACTCTGCTGCTGCGGTTCCCTTGCTGCATTTCAGTCATCCTACATGTAGTGGGAAAATTTTGTAAAACTGTTGATGTCTTAAATTATTTATTTTTCTGATATAGCATTAACCTAAAAGTCCCATGCAAGTTTTTATCACATTTTCTTCATTCTTTGCCACAGGGACTGCTTATTGGCTACATTTCAGTTACGATTCTCCTCAAAAGAAGATGAAAAAAAGAAACAATGACATGCTTTACATTTTTTGATTAATATGACAACAACTTAGAAATTAGTGCTATTACTTCTTCCATTCTTTTCCCCTGGGTGTGATTAATTTCCTTTTAAGAGACATAAAACACACTGGGCAAATAAAAGTGTAATGCACCCCAGACGGGACTCGAACCCACAATCCCTGGCTTAGGAGGCCAGTGCCTTATCCATTAGGCCACTGGGGCACCGAAAGGGATGACTTTTTATCCTCACAAGAAAAAGTGATGAAGCAATGCTGTCTAAACAAACTGTCCCTTACCAAGTGTTTGGATACACCAAAATGGTGGATCCATCATATATTTCAAGGTGATTAAACAAAGCTAAATGCTTAGGTGGGCCAGGAGATTGTAGCAATCCATCATCCTCTGAATGATGGGGATATGGGGTTAGTTTGCGATCTGTAAACAAATTTGCTTTGTTAGTATGTCAAACTTCACATCCAATTTGTAACACGCACTCAAAACCAGAAAATATATAAATGTTAGCGGTGATGGATTAGTCGAAATGACGGAAACAGGCCACATATATGTAGTTTGGAGTTGTTCAAACATTTAGGAAGGTGAAAACCAGTTGAAGACTCAGGAAACAAAGGCCAGTTCTAACAGGAAGGGGCCTGCAATATAGCAGAAAATGGTTTCGAGCCATCGACCTCTGGGTTATGGGCCCAGCACGCTTCCGCTGCGCCACTCTGCTATACTCTTCAGAATGCCAGGAGATTGTAGCAATCCATCCTCCTCTGAATTATGGGGCTATGGGGCTGGTTTGCTATCTGTAAAGCAATTTGCTTTGTCAGTATGTCAAACTTCAAATCCAATTTGTACCATGCATTCAAAACCAGAAAATATATAAATGTTAGCGGTGATGGATTAGTCGAAATGACAAAAACTGGCCGCATATATGTAGTTTGGAGTTGTTCTCACATTTATGAAGGTGAATACCTGATGAAGACTCAAGAAACAAGGGCCAATTCTAACAGCAAGGGACCTGCAATATAGCAGAGGATGGTTTCGATCCATCGACCTCTGGGTTATGGGCCCAGCACGCTTCCGCTGCGCCACTCTGCTCCTGCGGTTCCAATGCTGCATTTCAGTCATCCTACATGTAGTGGGAAAATTTTGTAAAACTGTTGATGTCTTAAATTATTTATTTTTCTGATATAGCATTAACCTAAAAGTCCCATCCAAGTTTTTATCACATTTTCTTCATTCTTTGCCACAGGCACTGCTTATTGGCTACATTTCAGTTACGCTACTCCTCAAAAGAAGATGAAAAAAAGAAACAATGACATGCTTTACATTTTTTGATTAATATGACAACAACTTAGAAATTAGTGCTATTACTTCTTCCATTCTTTTCCCCTGGGTGTGATTAATTTCCTTTTAAGAGACATAAAGCACACTGGGCAAATAAAAGTGTAATGCACCCCAGACGAGACTCAAACCCACAATCCCTGGCTTAGGAGGCCAGTGCCTTATCCATTAGGTCACTGGGGCACCGAAGCGGGCACCTTTTTATCCTCACAAGAAAAAGTGATGAAGCAATGCTGTCTAAACAAACTGTCCCTTACCAAGTGTTTGGATGCACCAAAATGGTGGATCCATCATATATTTCAAGGTGATTAAACAAAGCTAAATGCTTAGGTGGGCCAGGAGATTGTAGCAATCCATCATCCTCTGAATGATGGGGATATGGGGTTAGTTTGCGATCTGTAAACAAATTTGCTTTGTTAGTATGTCAAACTTCACATCCAATTTGTAACACGCACTCAAAACCAGAAAATATATAAATGTTAGCGGTGATGGATTAGCCGAAATGACGGAAACAGGCCACATATATGTAGTTTGGAGTTGTTCTCACATTTATAAAGGTGAATACCTGATGAAGACTCAGGAAACAAGGGCCAATTCTAACAGGAAGGGACCTGCAATATAGCAGAGGATGGTTTCGATCTATCGACCTCTGGGTTATGGGCCCAGCACACTTCCGCTGCGCCACTCTGCTGCTGCGGTTCCCTTGCTGCATTTCAGTCATCCTACATGTAGTGGGAAAATTTTGTAAAACTGTTGATGTCTTAAATTATTTATTTTTCTGATATAGCATTAACCTAAAAGTCCCATGCAAGTTTTTATCACATTTTCTTCATTCTTTGCCACAGGCACTGCTTATTGGCTACATTTCAGTTACGCTACTCCTCAAAAGAAGATGAAAAAAAGAAACAATGACATGCTTTACATTTTTTGATTAATATGACAACAACTTAGAAATGAGTGCTATTACTTCTTCCATTCTTTTCCCCTGGGTGTGATTAATTTCCTTTTAAGAGACATAAAGCACACTGGGAAAATAAAAGTGTAATGCACCCCAGACGAAACTCGAACCCACAATCCCTGGCTTAGGAGGCCAGTGCCTTATCCATTAGGCCACTGGGGCACCGAAAGGGATGACTTTTTATCCTCACAAGAAAAAGTGATGAAGCAATGCTGTCTAAACAAACTGTCCCTTACCAAGTGTTTGGATACACCAAAATGGTGGATCCATCATATATTTCAAGGTGATTAAACAAAGCTAAATGCTTAGGTGGGCCAGGAGATTGTAGCAATCCATCATCCTCTGAATGATGGGGATATGGGGTTAGTTTGCGATCTGTAAACAAATTTGCTTTGTTAGTATGTCAAACTTCACATCCAATTTGTAACACGCACTCAAAACCAGAAAATATATAAATGTTAGCGGTGATGGATTAGTCGAAATGACGGAAACAGGCTACATATATGTAGTTTGGAGTTGTTCTCACATTTAGGAAGGTGAAAACCTGTTGAAGACTCAGGAAACAAAGGCCAGTTCTAACAGGAAGGGGCCTGCAATATAGCAGAGGATGGTTTCGATCCATGGACCTCTGGGTTATGGGCCCAGCACGCTTCCGCTGCGCCACTCTGCTATACTCTGCAGAATGCCAGGAGATTGTAGCAATCCATCCTCCTCTGAATTATGGGGCTATGGGGCTGGTTTGCTATCTGTAAAGCAATTTGCTTTGTCAGTATGTCAAACTTCAAATCCAATTTGTACCATGCATTCAAAACCAGAAAATATATAAATGTTAGCGGTGATGGATTAGTCGAAATGACAAAAACAGGCCACATATATGTAGTTTGGAGTTGTTCTCACATTTACGAAGGTGAATACCTGATGAAGACTCAAGAAACAAGGGCCAATTCTAACAGGAAGGGACCTGCGTTATAGAAGAGGATGGTTTCGATCCATCGACCTCTGGGTTATGGGCCCGGCACGCTTCCGCTGCGCCACTCTGCTCCTGCGGTTCCGATGCTGCATTTCAGTCATCCTACATGTAGTGGGAAATTTTTGTAAAACTGTTGATGTCTTAAATTATTTATTTTTCTGATATAGCATTAACCTAAAAGTCCCATGCAAGTTTTTATCACATTTTCTTCATTCTTTGCCACAGGCACTGCTTATTGGCTACATTTCAGTTACGCTACTCCTCAAAAGAAGATGAAAAAAAGAAACAATGACATGCTTTACATTTTTTGATTAATATGACAACAACTTAGAAATTAGTGCTATTACTTCTTCCATTCTTTTCCCCTGGGTGTGATTAATTTCCTTTTAAGAGACATAAAGCACACTGGGCAAATAAAAGTGTAATGCACCCCAGACGGGACTCGAACCCACAATCCCTGGCTTAGGAGGCCAGTGCCTTATCCATTAGGCCACTGGGGCAACGAAGCGGGCGACTTTTTATCCTCACAAGAAAAAGTGATGAAGCAATGCTGTCTAAACAAACTGTCCCTTACCAAGTGTTTGGATGCACCAAAATGGTGGATCCATCATATATTTCAAGGTGATTAAACAAAGCTAAATGCTTAGGTGGGCCAGGAGATTGTAGCAATCCATCATCCTCTGAATGATGGGGATATGGGGTTAGTTTGCGATCTGTAAACAAATTTGCTTTGTTAGTATGTCAAACTTCACATCCAATTTGTAACACGCACTCAAAACCAGAAAATATATAAATGTTAGCGGTGACGGATTAGTCGAAATGACGGAAACAGGCTACATATATGTAGTTTGGAGTTGTTCTCACATTTAGGAAGGTGAAAACCTGTTGAAGACTCAGGAAACAAAGGCCAGTTCTAAGCGGAAGGGGCCTGCAATATAGCAGGGGATGGTTTCAATCCATCGACCTCTGGGTTATGGGCCCAGCACGCTTCCGCTGCGCCAGTCTGCTATATTCTTCAGAAAGCCAGGAGATTGTAGCAATCCATCCTCCTCTGAATTATGGGGCTATGGGGCTGGTTTGCTATCTGTAAAGCAATTTGCTTTGTCAGTATGTCAAACTTCAAATCCAATTTGTACCATGCATTCAAAACCAGAAAATATATAAATGTTAGCGGTGATGGATTAGTCGAAATGACAAAAACTAGCCGCGTTATATGTAGTTTGGAGTTGTTCTCACATTTATAAAGGTGAATACCTGATGAAGACTCAGGAAACAAGGGCCAATTCTAACAGGAAAGGACCTGCAATATAGCAGAGGATGGTTTCGATCCATCGACCTCTGGGTTATGGGCCCAGCACGCTTCCGCTGCGCCACTCTGCTCCTGCGGTTCCCATGCTGCATTTCAGTCATCCTACATGTAGTGGGAAAAGTTTGTAAAACTGTTGATGTCTTAAATTATTTATTTTTCTGATATAGCATTAACCTAAAAGTCCCATGCAAGTTTTTATCACATTTTCTTCATTCTTTGCCACAGGCACTGCTTATTGGCTACATTTCAGTTACGCTACTCCTCAAAAGAAGATGAAAAAAAGAAACAATGACATGCTTTACATTTTTTGATTAATATGACAACAACTTAGAAATTAGTGCTATTACTTCTTCCATTCTTTTCCCCTGGGTGTGATTAATTTCCTTTTAAGAGACATAAAGCCCACTGGGCAAATAAAAGTGAAATGCACCCCAGAGGGGACTCGAACCCACAATCCCTGGCTTAGGAGGCCAGTGCCTTATCCATTAGGCCACTGGGGCACCGAATGGGATGACTTTTTATCCTCACAAGAAAAAGTGATGAAGCAATGCTGTCTAAACAAACTGTCCCTTACCAAGTGTTTGGATGCACCAAAATGGTGGATCCATCATATATTTCAAGGTGATTAAACAAAGCTAAATGCTTAGGTGGGCCAGGAGATTGTAGCAATCCATCATCCTCTGAATGATGGGGATATGGGGTTAGTTTGCGATCTGTAAACAAATTTGCTTTGTTAGTATGTCAAACTTCACATCCAATTTGTAACACGCACTCAAAACCAGAAAATATATAAATGTTAGCGGTGACGGATTAGTCGAAATGACGGAAACAGGCTACATATATGTAGTTTGGAGTTGTTCTCACATTTAGGAAGGTGAAAACCTGTTGAAGACTCAGGAAACAAAGGCCAGTTCTAAGCGGAAGGGGCCTGCAATATAGCAGGGGATGGTTTCAATCCATCGACCTCTGGGTTATGGGCCCAGCACGCTTCCGCTGCGCCAGTCTGCTATATTCTTCAGAAAGCCAGGAGATTGTAGCAATCCATCCTCCTCTGAATTATGGGGCTATGGGGCTGGTTTGCTATCTGTAAAGCAATTTGCTTTGTCAGTATGTCAAACTTCAAATCCAATTTGTACCATGCATTCAAAACCAGAAAATATATAAATGTTAGCGGTGATGGATTAGTCGAAATGACAAAAACTAGCCGCGTTATATGTAGTTTGGAGTTGTTCTCACTTTTATAAAGGTGAATACCTGATGAAGACTCAGGAAACAAGGGCCAATTCTAACAGGAAAGGACCTGCAATATAGCAGAGGATGGTTTCGATCCATCGACCTCTGGGTTATGGGCCCAGCACGCTTCCGCTGCGCCACTCTGCTCCTGCGGTTCCCATGCTGCATTTCAGTCATCCTACATGTAGTGGGAAAAGTTTGTAAAACTGTTGATGTCTTAAATTATTTATTTTTCTGATATAGCATTAACCTAAAAGTCCCATGCAAGTTTTTATCACATTTTCTTCATTCTTTGCCACAGGCACTGCTTATTGGCTACATTTCAGTTACGCTACTCCTCAAAAGAAGATGAAAAAAAGAAACAATGACATGCTTTACATTTTTTGATTAATATGACAACAACTTAGAAATTAGTGCTATTACTTCTTCCATTCTTTTCCCCTGGGTGTGATTAATTTCCTTTTAAGAGACATAAAGCCCACTGGGCAAATAAAAGTGAAATGCACCCCAGACGGGACTCGAACCCACAATCCCTGGCTTAGGAGGCCAGTGCCTTATCCATTAGGCCACTGGGGCACCGAATGGGATGACTTTTTATCCTCACAAGAAAAAGTGATGAAGCAATGCTGTCTAAACAAACTGTCCCTTACCAAGTGTTTGGATGCACCAAAATGGTGGATCCATCATATATTTCAAGGTGATTAAACAAAGCTAAATGCTTAGGTGGGCCAGGAGATTGTAGCAATCCATCATCCTCTGAATGATGGGGATATGGGGTTAGTTTGCGATCTGTAAACAAATTTGCTTTGTTAGTATGTCAAACTTCACATCCAATTTGTAACACGCACTCAAAACCAGAAAATATATAAATGTTAGCGGTGACGGATTAGTCGAAATGACGGAAACAGGCTACATATATGTAGTTTGGAGTTGTTCTCACATTTAGGAAGGTGAAAACCTGTTGAAGACTCAGGAAACAAAGGCCAGTTCTAACAGGAAGGGGCCTGCAATATAGCAGAGGTTGGTTTCAATCCATCGACCTCTGGGTTATGGGCCCAGCACGCTTCCGCTGCGCCACTCTGCTATACTCTTCAGAATGCCAGGAGATTGTAGCAATCCATCCTCCTCTGAATTATGGGGCTATGGGGCTGGTTTGCTATCTGTAAAGCAATTTGCTTTGTCAGTATGTCAAACTTCAAATCCAATTTGTACCATGCATTCAAAACCAGAAAATATATAAATGTTAGCGGTGATGGATTAGTCGAAATGACAAAAACAGGCCACATATATGTAGTTTGGAGTTGTTCTCACATTTACGAAGGTGAATACCTGATGAAGACTCAAGAAACAAGGGCCAATTCTAACAGGAAGGGACCTGCGATATAGCAGAGGATGGTTTCGATCCATCGACCTCTGGGTTATGGGCCCAGCACGCTTCCGCTGCGCCACTCTGCTCCTGCAGTTCCAATGCTGCATTTCAGTCATCCTACATGTAGTGGGAAAATTTTGTAAAACTGTTGATGTCTTAAATTATTTATTTTTCTGATATAGCATTAACCTAAAAGTCCCATGCAAGTTTTTATCACATTTTCTTCATTCTTTGCCACAGGCACTGCTTATTGGCTACATTTCAGTTACACTACTCCTCAAAAGAAGATGAAAAAAAGAAACAATGACATGCTTTACATTTTTTGATTAATATGACAACAACTTAGAAATTAGTGCTATTACTTCTTCCATTCTTTTCCCCTGGGTGTGATTAATTTCCTTTTAAGAGACATAAAGCACACTGGGCAAATAAAAGTGAAATGCACCCCAGACGGGACTCGAACCCACAATCCCTGGCTTAGGAGGCCAGTGCCTTATCCATTAGGCCACTGGGGCACCGAAAGGGACGACTTTTTATCCTCACAAGAAAAAGTGATGAAGCAATGCTGTCTAAACAAACTGTCCCTTACCAAGTGTTTGGATGCACCAAAATGGTGGATCCATCATATATTTCAAGGTGATTAAACAAAGCTAAATGCTTAGGTGGGCCAGGAGATTGTAGCAATCCATCATCCTCTGAATGATGGGGATATGGGGTTAGTTTGCGATCTGTAAACAAATTTGCTTTGTTAGTATGTCAAACTTCACATCCAATTTGTAACACGCACTCAAAACCAGAAAATATATAAATGTTAGCGGTGATGGATTAGTCGAAATGACGGAAAATGGCCACATATATGTAGTTTGGAGTTGTTCTCACATTTAGGAAGGTGAAAACCTGTTGAAGACTCAGGAAACAAAGGCCAGTTCTAACAGGAAGGCGCCTGCAATATAGCAGAGGATGGTTTCGATCCATCGACCTCTGGGTTATGGGCCCAGCACGCTTCCGCTGCGCCACTCTGCTATACTCTTCAGAATGCCAGGAGATTGTAGCAGTCCATCCTCCTCTGAATTATGGGGCTATGGGGCTGGTTTGCTATCTGTAAAGCAATTTGCTTTGTCAGTATGTCAAACTTCAAATCCAATTTGTACCATGCATTCAAAACCAGAAAATATATAAATGTTAGCGGTGATGGATTAGTCGAAATGACAAAAACAGGCCACATATATGTAGTTGTTCTCACATTTACGAAGGTGAATACCTGATGAAGACTCAGGAAACAAGGGCCAATTCTAACAGGAAGGGACCTGCGATATAGCAGAAGATGGTTTCGATTCATCGATCTCTGGGTTATGGGCCCAGCACGCTTCCGCTGCGCCACTCTGCTCCTGCGGTTCCGATGCTGCATTTCAGTCATCCTACATGTAGTGGGAAAATTTTGTAAAACTGTTGATGTCTTAAATTATTTATTTTTCTGATATAGCATTAACCTAAAAGTCCCATCCAAGTTTTTATCACATTTTCTTCATTCTTTGCCACAGGCACTGCTTATTGGCTACATTTCAGTTACGCTACTCCTCAAAAGAAGATGAAAAAAAGAAACAATGACATGCTTTACATTTTTTGATTAATATGACAACAACTTAGAAATTAGTGCTATTACTTCTTCCATTCTTTTCCCCTGGGTGTGATTAATTTCCTTTTAAGAGACATAAAGCACACTGGGCAAATAAAAGTGTAATGCTCCCCAGACGGGACTCGAACCCACAATCCCTGGCTTAGGAGGCCAGTGCCTTATCCATTAGGCCACTGGGGCAACGCAGCGGGCGACTTTTTATCCTCACAAGAAAAAGTGATGAAGCAATGCTGTCTAAACAAACTGTCCCTTACCAAGTGTTTGGATGCACCAAAATGGTGGATCCATCATATATTTCAAGGTGATTAAACAAAGCTAAATGCTTAGGTGGGCCAGGAGATTGTAGCAATCCATCATCCTCTGAATGATGGGGATATGGGGTTAGTTTGCGATCTGTAAACAAATTTGCTTTGTTAGTATGTCAAACTTCACATCCAATTTGTAACACGCACTCAAAACCAGAAAATATATAAATGTTAGCGGTGACGGATTAGTCGAAATGACGGAAACAGGCCACATATATGTAGTTTGGAGTTGTTCTCACATTTAGGAAGGTGAAAACCTGTTGAAGACTCAGGAAACAAAGGCCAGTTCTAAGCGGAAGGGGCCTGCAATATAGCAGGGGATGGTTCCGATCCATCTACCTCTGGGTTATGGGCCCAGCACGCTTCCGCTGCGCCAGTCTGCTATATTCTTCAGAAAGCCAGGAGATTGTAGCAATCCATCCTCCTCTGAATTATGGGGCTATGGGGCTGGTTTGCTATCTGTAAAGCAATTTGCTTTGTCAGTATGTCAAACTTCAAATCCAATTTGTACCATGCATTCAAAACCAGAAAATATATAAATGTTAGCGGTGATGGATTAGTCGAAATGACAAAAACTAGCCGTGTTATATGTAGTTTGGAGTTGTTCTCACATTTATAAAGGTGAATACCTGATGAAGACTCAGGAAACAAGGGCCAATTCTAACAGGAAGGGACCTGCAATATAGCAGAGGATGGTTTCGATCCATCGACCTCTGGGTTATGGGCCCAGCACACTTCCGCTGCGCCACTCTGCTATACTCTTCAGAATGCCAGGAGATTGTAGCAGTCCATCCTCCTCTGAATTATGGGGCTATGGGGCTGGTTTGCTATCTGTAAAGGAATTTGCTTTGTCAGTATGTCAAACTTCAAATCCAATTTGTACCATGCATTCAAAACCAGAAAATATATAAATGTTAGCGGTGATGGATTAGTCGAAATGACAAAAACAGGCCACATATATGTAGTTGTTCTCACATTTACGAAGGTGAATACCTGATGAAGACTCAGGAAACAAGGGCCAATTCTAACAGGAAGTGACCTGCGATATAGCAGAAGATGGTTTCGATCCATCGACCTCTGGGTTATGGGCCCAGCACGCTTCCGCTGCGCCACTCTGCTCCTGCGGTTCCGATGCTGCATTTCAGTCATCCTACATGTAGTGGGAAAATTTTGTAAAACTGTTGATGTCTTAAATTATTTATTTTTCTGATATAGCATTAACCTAAAAGTCCCATGCAAGTTTTTATCACATTTTCTTCATTCTTTGCCACAGGCACTGCTTATTGGCTACATTTCAGTTACGCTACTCCTCAAAAGAAGATGAAAAAAAGAAACAATGACATGCTTTACATTTTTTGATTAATATGACAACAACTTAGAAATTAGTGCTATTACTTCTTCCATTCTTTTCCCCTGGGTGTGATTAATTTCCTTTTAAGAGACATAAAGCACACTGGGCAAATAAAAGTGTAATGCTCCCCAGACGGGACTCGAACCCACAATCCCTGGCTTAGGAGGCCAGTGCCTTATCCATTAGGCCACTGGGGCAACGCAGCGGGCGACTTTTTATCCTCACAAGAAAAAGTGATGAAGCAATGCTGTCTAAACAAACTGTCCCTTACCAAGTGTTTGGATGCACCAAAATGGTGGATCCATCATATATTTCAAGGTGATTAAACAAAGCTAAATGCTTAGGTGGGCCAGGAGATTGTAGCAATCCATCATCCTCTGAATGATGGGGATATGGGGTTAGTTTGCGATCTGTAAACAAATTTGCTTTGTTAGTATGTCAAACTTCACATCCAATTTGTAACACGCACTCAAAACCAGAAAATATATAAATGTTAGCGGTGACGGATTAGTCGAAATGACGGAAACAGGCCACATATATGTAGTTTGGAGTTGTTCTCACATTTAGGAAGGTGAAAACCTGTTGAAGACTCAGGAAACAAAGGCCAGTTCTAAGCGGAAGGGGCCTGCAATATAGCAGGGGATGGTTTCGATCCATCGACCTCTGGGTTATGGGCCCAGCACGCTTCCGCTGCGCCAGTCTGCTATATTCTTCAGAAAGCCAGGAGATTGTAGCAATCCATCCTCCTCTGAATTATGGGGCTATGGGGCTGGTTTGCTATCTGTAAAGCAATTTGCTTTGTCAGTATGTCAAACTTCAAATCCAATTTGTACCATGCATTCAAAACCAGAAAATATATAAATGTTAGCGGTGATGGATTAGTCGAAATGACAAAAACTAGCCGCGTTATATGTAGTTTGGAGTTGTTCTCACATTTATAAAGGTGAATACCTGATGAAGACTCAGGAAACGCGGGCCAATTCTAACAGGAAGGGACCTGCAATATAGCAGAGGATGGTTTCGATCCATCGACCTCTGGGTTATGGGCCCAGCACGCTTCCGCTGCGCCACTCTGCTCCTGCGGTGCTCATGCTGCATTTCAGTCATCCTACATGTAGTGGGAAAAGTTTGTAAAACTGTTGATGTCTTAAATTATTTATTTTTCTGATATAGCATTAACCTAAAAGTCCCATGCAAGTTTTTATCACATTTTCTTCATTCTTTGCCACAGGGACTGCTTATTGGCTACATTTCAGTTACGCTACTCCTCAAAAGAAGATGAAAAAAAGAAGCAATGACATGCTTTACATTTTTTGATTAATGTGACAACAACTTAGAAATTAGTGCTATTACTTCTTCCATTCTTTTCCCCTGGGTGTGATTAATTTCCTTTTAAGAGACATAAAGCACACTGGGCAAATAAAAGTGCAATGCACCCCAGACGGGACACGAACCCACAATCCCTGGCTTAGGAGGCCAGTGCCTTATCCATTAGGCCACTGGGGCACCGAAAGGCATGACTTTTTATCCTCACAAGAAAAAGTGATGAAGCAATGCTGTCTAAACAAACTGTCCCTTACCAAGTGTTTGGATGCACCAAAATGGTGGATCCATCATATATTTCAAGGTGATTAAACAAAGCTAAATGCTTAGGTGGGCCAGGAGATTGTAGCAATCCATCATCCTCTGAATGATGGGGATATGGGGTTAGTTTGCGATCTGTAAACAAATTTGCTTTGTTAGTATGTCAAACTTCACATCCAATTTGTAACACGCACTCAAAACCAGAAAATATATAAATGTTAGCGGTGACGGATTAGTCGAAATGACGGAAACAGGCCACATATATGTAGTTTGGAGTTGTTCTCACATTTAGGAAGGTGAAAACCTGTTGAAGACTCAGGAAACAAAGGCCAGTTCTAAGCGGAAGGGGCCTGCAATATAGCAGGGGATGGTTTCAATCCATCGACTTCTGGGTTATGGGCCCAGCACGCTTCCGCTGCGCCACTCTGCTCCTGCGGTTCCCATTCTGCATTTCAGTCATCCTACATGTAGTGGGAAAAGTTTGTAAAACTTTTGATGTCTTAAATTATTTATTTTTCTGATATAGCATTAACCTAAAAGTCCCATGCAAGTTTTTATCACATTTTCTTCATTCTTTGCCACAGGCACTGCTTATTGGCTACATTTCAGTTACGCTACTCCTCAAAAGAAGATGAAAAAAAGAAACAATGACATGCTTTACATTTTTTGATTAATATGACAACAACTTAGAAATGAGTGCTATTACTTCTTCCATTCTTTTCCCCTGGGTGTGATTAATTTCCTTTTAAGAGACATAAAGCACACTGGGCAAATAAAAGTGTAATGCACCCCAGACGAGACTCGAACCCACAATCCCTGGCTTAGGAGGCCAGTGCCTTATCCATTAGGCCATTGGGGCACCGAAGCGGGCGACTTTTTATCCTCACAAGAAAAAGTGATGAAGCAATGCTGTCTAAACAAACTGTCCCTTACCAAGTGTTTGGATGCACCAAAATGGTGGATCCATCATATATTTCAAGGTGATTAAACAAAGCTAAATGCTTAGGTGGGCCAGGAGATTGTAGCAATCCATCATCCTCTGAATGATGGGGATATGGGGTTAGTTTGCGATCTGTAAACAAATTTGCTTTGTTAGTATGTCAAACTTCACATCCAATTTGTAACACGCACTCAAAACCAGAAAATATATAAATGTTAGCGGTGACGGATTAGTCGAAATGACAGAAACAGGCCACATATATGTAGTTTGGAGTTGTTCTCACATTTAGGAAGGTGAAAACCTGTTGAAGACTCAGGAAACAAAGGCCAGTTCTAAGCGGAAGGGGCCTGCAATATAGCAGGGGATGGTTTCAATCCATCGACCTCTGGGTTATGGGCCCAGCACGCTTCCGCTGCGCCAGTCTGCTATATTCTTCAGAAAGCCAGGAGATTGTAGCAATCCATCCTCCTCTGAATTATGGGGCTATGGGGCTGGTTTGCTATCTGTAAAGCAATTTGCTTTGTCAGTATGTCAAACTTCAAATCCAATTTGTACCATGCATTCAAAACCAGAAAATATATAAATGTTAGCGGTGATGGATTAGTCGAAATGACAAAAACTAGCCGCGTTATATGTAGTTTGGAGTTGTTCTCACATTTATAAAGGTGAATACTTGATGAAGACTCAGGAAACAAGGGCCAATTCTAACAGGAAGCGACCTGCAATATAGCAGGGGATGGTTTCGATCCATGGACCTCTGGGTTATGGGCCCAGCAGACTTCCGCTGCGCCACTCTGCTCCTGCGGTTCTCATGCTGCATTTCAGTCATCCTACATGTAGTGGGAAAAGTTTGTAAAACTGTTGATGTCTTAAATTATTTATTTTTCTGATATAGCATTAACCTAAAAGTCCCATGCAAGTTTTTATCACATTTTCTTCATTCTTTGCCACAGGCACTGCTTATTGGCTACATTTCAGTTACGCTACTCCTCAAAAGAAGATGAAAAAAAGAAACAATGACATGCTTTACATTTTTTGATTAATATGACAACAACTTAGAAATGAGTGCTATTACTTCTTCCATTCTTTTCCCCTGGGTGTGATTAATTTCCTTTTAAGAGACATAAAGCACACTGAGCAAATAAAAGTGTAATGCACCCCAGACGAGACTCGAACCCACAATCCCTGGCTTAGGAGGCCAGTGCCTTATCCATTAGGCCATTGGGGCACCGAAGCGGGCGACTTTTTATCCTCACAAGAAAAAGTGATGAAGCAATGCTGTCTAAACAAACTGTCCCTTACCAAGTGTTTGGATGCACCAAAATGGTGGATCCATCATATATTTCAAGGTGATTAAACAAAGCTAAATGCTTAGGTGGGCCAGGAGATTGTAGCAATCCATCATCCTCTGAATGATGGGGATATGGGGTTAGTTTGCGATCTGTAAACAAATTTGCTTTGTTAGTATGTCAAACTTCACATCCAATTTGTAACACGCACTCAAAACCAGAAAATATATAAATGTTAGCGGTGATGGATTAGTCGAAATGACGGAAAAAGGCCACGTATATGTAGTTTGGAGTTGTTCTCACATTTAGGAAGGTGAAAACCTGTTGAAGACTCAGGAAACAAAGGCCAGTTCTAACAGGAAGGGGCCTGCAATATAGCAGAGGATGGTTTCGATCCATCGACCTCTGGGTTATGGGCCCAGCACGCTTCCGCTGCGCCACTCTGCTCCTGCGGTTCCGATGCTGCATTTCAGTCATCCTACATGTAGTGGGAAAATTTTGTAAAACTGTTGATGTCTTAAATTATTTATTTTTCTGATATAGCATTAATCTAAAAGTCCCATGCAAGTTTTTATCACATTTTCTTCATTCTTTGGCACAGGGACTGCTTATTGGCTACATTTCAGTTACGCTACTCCTCAAAAGAAGATGAAAAAAAGAAACAATGACATGCTTTACATTTTTTGATTAATATGACAACAACTTAGAAATTAGTGCTATTACTTCTTCCATTCTTTTCCCCTGGGTGTGATTAATTTCCTTTTAAGAGACATAAAGCACACTGGGCAAATAAAAGTGTAATGCACCCCAGACGGGACTCGAACCCACAATCCCTGGCTTAGGAGGCCAGTGCCTTATCCATTAGGCCACTGGGGCACCGAAAGGGATGACTTTTTATCCTCACAAGAAAAAGTGATGAAGCAATGCTGTCTAAACAAACTGTCCCTTACCAAGTGTTTGGATGCACCAAAATGGTGGATCCATCATATATTTCAAGGTGATTAAACAAAGCTAAATGCTTAGGTGGGCCAGGAGATTGTAGCAATCCATCATCCTCTGAATGATGGGGATATGGGGTTAGTTTGCGATCTGTAAACAAATTTGCTTTGTTAGTATGTCAAACTTCACATCCAATTTGTAACACGCACTCAAAACCAGAAAATATATAAATGTTAGCGGTGATGGATTAGTCGAAATGACGGAAAAAGGCCACATATATGTAGTTTGGAGTTGTTCTCACATTTAGGAAGGTGAAAACCTGTTGAAGACTCAGGAAACAAAGGCCAGTTCTAACAGGAAGGGGCCTGCAATATAGCAGAGGATGGTTTCGATCCATCGACCTCTGGGTTATGGGCCCAGCACGCTTCCGCTGCGCCACTCTGCTCCAGCGGTTCCAATGCTGCATTTCAGTCATCCTACATGTAGTGGGAAAATTTTGTAAAACTGTTGATATCTTAAATTATTTATTTTTCTGATATAGCATTAACCTAAAAGTCCCATGCAAGTTTTTATCACATTTTCTTCATTCTTTGCCACAGGGACTGCTTATTGGCTACATTTCAGTTACGCTACTCCTCAAAAGAAGATGAAAAAAAGAAACAATGACATGCTTTACATTTTTTGATTAATATGACAACAACTTAGAAATGAGTGCTATTACTTCTTCCATTCTTTTCCCCTGGGTGTGATTAATTTCCTTTTAAGAGACATAAAGCACACTGGGCAAATAAAAGTGTAATTCACCCCAGACGGGACTCGAACCCACAATCCCTGGCTTAGGAGGCCAGTGCCTTATCCATTAGGCCACTGGGGCACCAAAAGGGATGACTTTTTATCCTCACAAGAAAAAGTGATGAAGCAATGCTGTCTAAACAAACTGTCCCTTACCAAGTGTTTGGATGCACCAAAATGGTGGATCCATCATATATTTCAAGGTGATTAAACAAAGCTAAATGCTTAGGTGGGCCAGGAGATTGTCGCAATCCATCTTCCTCTGAATGATGGGGATATGGGGTTAGTTTGCGATCTGTAAACAAATTTGCTTTAGTATGTCAAACTTCACATCCAATTTGTAACACGCACTCAAAACCAGAAAATATATAAATGTTAGCGGTGATGGATTAGTCGAAATGACGGAAACAGGCCACATATATGTAGTTTGGAGTTGTTCTCACATTTAGGAAGGTGAAAACCTGTTGAAGACTCAGGAAACAAAGGCCAGTTCTCAGCTGAAGGGGCCTGCAATATAGCAGAGGAGAGTTTCAATCCATCGACCTCTGGGATATGGGCCCAGCACGCTTCCGCTGCGCCACTCTGCTATACTCTTCAGAATGCCAGGAGATTGTAGCAATCCATCCTCCTCTGAATTATGGGGCTATGGGGCTGGTTTGCTATCTGTAAAGCAATTTGCTTTGTCAGTATGTCAAACTTCAAATCCAATTTGTACCATGCATTCAAAACCAGAAAATATATAAATGTTAGCGGTGATGGATTAGTCGAAATGACAAAAACTGGCCGCATATATGTAGTTTGGAGTTGTTCTCACATTTATGAAGGTGAAAACCTGATGAAGACTCAAGAAACAAGGGCCAATTCTAACAGCAAGGGACCTGCAATATAGCAGAGGATGGTTTCGATCCATCGACCTCTGGGTTATGGGCCCAGCACGCTTCCGCTGCACCACTCTGCTCCTGCGGTTCCAATGCTGCATTTCAGTCATCCTACATGTAGTGGGAAAATTTTGTAAAACTGTTGATGTCTTAAATTATTTATTTTTCTGATATAGCATTAACCTAAAAGTCCCATCCAAGTTTTTATCACATTTTCTTCATTCTTTGCCACAGGCACTGCTTATTGGCTACATTTCAGTTACGCTACTCCTCAAAAGAAGATGAAAAAAAGAAACAATGACATGCTTTACATTTTTTGATTAATATGACAACAACTTAGAAATGAGTGCTATTACTTCTTCCATTCTTTTCCCCTGGGTGTGATTAATTTCCTTTTAAGAGACATAAAGCACACTGAGCAAATAAAAGTGTAATGCACCCCAGACGAGACTCGAACCCACAATCCCTGGCTTAGGAGGCCAGTGCCTTATCCATTAGGCCATTGGGGCACCGAAGCGGGCGACTTTTTATCCTCACAAGAAAAAGTGATGAAGCAATGCTGTCTAAACAAACTGTCCCTTACCAAGTGTTTGGATGCACCAAAATGGTGGATCCATCATATATTTCAAGGTGATTAAACAAAGCTAAATGCTTAGGTGGGCCAGGAGATTGTAGCAATCCATCATCCTCTGAATGATGGGGATATGGGGTTAGTTTGCGATCTGTAAACAAATTTGCTTTGTTAGTATGTCAAACTTCACATCCAATTTGTAACACGCACTCAAAACCAGAAAATATATAAATGTTAGCGGTGATGGATTAGTCGAAATGACGGAAAAAGGCCACGTATATGTAGTTTGGAGTTGTTCTCACATTTAGGAAGGTGAAAACCTGTTGAAGACTCAGGAAACAAAGGCCAGTTCTAACAGGAAGGGGCCTGCAATATAGCAGAGGATGGTTTCGATCCATCGACCTCTGGGTTATGGGCCCAGCACGCTTCCGCTGCGCCACTCTGCTCCTGCGGTTCCGATGCTGCATTTCAGTCATCCTACATGTAGTGGGAAAATTTTGTAAAACTGTTGATGTCTTAAATTATTTATTTTTCTGATATAGCATTAACCTAAAAGTCCCATGCAAGTTTTTATCACATTTTCTTCATTCTTTGGCACAGGGACTGCTTATTGGCTACATTTCAGTTACGCTACTCCTCAAAAGAAGATGAAAAAAAGAAACAATGACATGCTTTACATTTTTTGATTAATATGACAACAACTTAGAAATTAGTGCTATTACTTCTTCCATTCTTTTCCCCTGGGTGTGATTAATTTCCTTTTAAGAGACATAAAGCACACTGGGCAAATAAAAGTGTAATGCACCCCAGACGGGACTCGAACCCACAATCCCTGGCTTAGGAGGCCAGTGCCTTATCCATTAGGCCACTGGGGCACCGAAAGGGATGACTTTTTATCCTCACAAGAAAAAGTGATGAAGCAATGCTGTCTAAACAAACTGTCCCTTACCAAGTGTTTGGATGCACCAAAATGGTGGATCCATCATATATTTCAAGGTGATTAAACAAAGCTAAATGCTTAGGTGGGCCAGGAGATTGTAGCAATCCATCATCCTCTGAATGATGGGGATATGGGGTTAGTTTGCGATCTGTAAACAAATTTGCTTTGTTAGTATGTCAAACTTCACATCCAATTTGTAACACGCACTCAAAACCAGAAAATATATAAATGTTAGCGGTGATGGATTAGTCGAAATGACGGAAAAAGGCCACATATATGTAGTTTGGAGTTGTTCTCACATTTAGGAAGGTGAAAACCTGTTGAAGACTCAGGAAACAAAGGCCAGTTCTAACAGGAAGGGGCCTGCAATATAGCAGAGGATGGTTTCGATCCATCGACCTCTGGGTTATGGGCCCAGCACGCTTCCGCTGCGCCACTCTGCTCCAGCGGTTCCAATGCTGCATTTCAGTCATCCTACATGTAGTGGGAAAATTTTGTAAAACTGTTGATATCTTAAATTATTTATTTTTCTGATATAGCATTAACCTAAAAGTCCCATGCAAGTTTTTATCACATTTTCTTCATTCTTTGCCACAGGGACTGCTTATTGGCTACATTTCAGTTACGCTACTCCTCAAAAGAAGATGAAAAAAAGAAACAATGACATGCTTTACATTTTTTGATTAATATGACAACAACTTAGAAATGAGTGCTATTACTTCTTCCATTCTTTTCCCCTGGGTGTGATTAATTTCCTTTTAAGAGACATAAAGCACACTGGGCAAATAAAAGTGTAATGCACCCCAGACGGGACTCGAACCCACAATCCCTGGCTTAGGAGGCCAGTGCCTTATCCATTAGGCCACTGGGGCACCAAAAGGGATGACTTTTTATCCTCACAAGAAAAAGTGATGAAGCAATGCTGTCTAAACAAACTGTCCCTTACCAAGTGTTTGGATGCACCAAAATGGTGGATCCATCATATATTTCAAGGTGATTAAACAAAGCTAAATGCTTAGGTGGGCCAGGAGATTGTCGCAATCCATCTTCCTCTGAATGATGGGGATATGGGGTTAGTTTGCGATCTGTAAACAAATTTGCTTTAGTATGTCAAACTTCACATCCAATTTGTAACACGCACTCAAAACCAGAAAATATATAAATGTTAGCGGTGATGGATTAGTCGAAATGACGGAAACAGGCCACATATATGTAGTTTGGAGTTGTTCTCACATTTAGGAAGGTGAAAACCTGTTGAAGACTCAGGAAACAAAGGCCAGTTCTCAGCTGAAGGGGCCTGCAATATAGCAGAGGAGAGTTTCAATCCATCGACCTCTGGGATATGGGCCCAGCACGCTTCCGCTGCGCCACTCTGCTATACTCTTCAGAATGCCAGGAGATTGTAGCAATCCATCCTCCTCTGAATTATGGGGCTATGGGGCTGGTTTGCTATCTGTAAAGCAATTTGCTTTGTCAGTATGTCAAACTTCAAATCCAATTTGTACCATGCATTCAAAACCAGAAAATATATAAATGTTAGCGGTGATGGATTAGTCGAAATGACAAAAACTGGCCGCATATATGTAGTTTGGAGTTGTTCTCACATTTATGAAGGTGAAAACCTGATGAAGACTCAAGAAACAAGGGCCAATTCTAACAGCAAGGGACCTGCAATATAGCAGAGGATGGTTTCGATCCATCGACCTCTGGGTTATGGGCCCAGCACGCTTCCGCTGCACCACTCTGCTCCTGCGGTTCCAATGCTGCATTTCAGTCATCCTACATGTAGTGGGAAAATTTTGTAAAACTGTTGATGTCTTAAATTATTTATTTTTCTGATATAGCATTAACCTAAAAGTCCCATCCAAGTTTTTATCACATTTTCTTTATTCTTTGCCACAGGGACTGCTTATTGGCTACATTTCAGTTACGCTACTCCTCAAAAGAAGATGAAAAAAAGAAACAATGACATGCTTTACATTTTTTAATTAATATGACAACAACTTAGAAATTAGTGCTATTACTTCTTCCATTCTTTTCCCCTGGGTGTGATTAATTTCCTTTTAAGAGACATAAAGCACACTGGGCAAATAAAAGTGTAATGCACCCCAGACGGGACTCGAACCCACAATCCCTGGCTTAGGAGGCCAGTGCCTTATCCATTAGGCCACTGGGGCACCAAAAGGGATGACTTTTTATCCTCACAAGAAAAAGTGATGAAGCAATGCTGTCTAAACAAACTGTCCCTTACCAAGTGTTTGGATGCACCAAAATGGTGGATCCATCATATATTTCAAGGTGATTAAACAAAGCTAAATGCTTAGGTGGGCCAGGAGATTGTAGCAATCCATCATCCTCTGAATGATGGGGATATGGGGTTAGTTTGCGATCTGTAAACAAATTTGCTTTGTTAGTATGTCAAACTTCACATCCAATTTGTAACACGCACTCAAAACCAGAAAATATATAAATGTCAGCGGTGATGGATTAGCCGAAATGACGGAAACAGGCCGCATATATGTAGTTTGGAGTTGTTCTCACATTTATAAAGGTGAATACCTGATGAAGACTCAGGAAACAAGGGCCAATTCTAACAGGAAGGGACCTGCAATATAGCAGAGGATGGTTTCCATCTATCGACCTCTGGGTTATGGGCCCAGCACACTTCCGCTGCGCCACTCTGCTATACTCTTCAGAATGCCAGGAGATTGTAGCAATCCATCCTCCTCTGAATTATGGGGCTATGGGGCTGGTTTGCTATCTGTAAAGCAATTTGCTTTGTCAGTATGTCAAACTTCAAATCCAATTTGTACCATGCATTCAAAATCAGAAAATATATAAATGTTAGCGGTGATGGATTAGTCGAAATGACAAAAACTGGCCGCATATATGTAGTTTGGGGTTGTTCTCACATTTATGAAGGTGAATACCTGATGAAGACTCAAGAAACAAGGGCCAATTCTAACAGCAAGGGACCTGCAATATAGCAGAGGATGGTTTCGATCCATCGACCTCTGGGTTATGGGCCCAGCACGCTTCCGCTGCGCCACTCTGCTCCTGCGGTTCCAATGCTGCATTTCAGTCATCCTACATGTAGTGGGAAAATTTTGTAAAACTGTTGATGTCTTAAATTATTTATTTTTCTGATATAGCATTAACCTAAAAGTCCCATCCAAGTTTTTATCACATTTTCTTCATTCTTTGCCACAGGCACTGCTTATTGGCTACATTTCAGTTACGCTACTCCTCAAAAGAAGATGAAAAAAAGAAACAATGACATGCTTTACATTTTTTAATTAATATGACAACAACTTAGAAATTAGTGCTATTACTTCTTCCATTCTTTTCCCCTGGGTGTGATTAATTTCCTTTTAAGAGACATAAAGCACACTGGGCAAATAAAAGTGTAATGCACCCCAGACGAGACTCGAACCCACAATCCCTGGCTTAGGAGGCCAGTGCCTTATCCATTAGGCCACTGGGGCACCGAAGCGGGCGACTTTTTATCCTCACAAGAAAAAGTGATGAAGCAATGCTGTCTAAACAAACTGTCCCTTACCAAGTGTTTGGATGCACCAAAATGGTGGATCCATCATATATTTCAAGGTGATTAAACAAAGCTAAATGCTTAGGTGGGCCAGGAGATTGTAGCAATCCATCATCCTCTGAATGATGGGGATATGGGGTTAGTTTGCGATCTGTAAACAAATTTGCTTTGTTAGTATGTCAAACTTCACATCCAATTTGTAACACGCACTCAAAACCAGAAAATATATAAATGTTAGCGGTGATGGATTAGCCGAAATGACGGAAACAGGCCACATATATGTAGTTTGGAGTTGTTCTCACATTTATAAAGGTGAATACCTGATGAAGACTGAGGAAACAAGGGCCAATTCTAACAGGAAGGGACCTGCAATATAGCAGAGGATGGTTTCCATCTATCGACCTCTGGGTTATGGGCCCAGCACACTTCCGCTGCGCCACTCTGCTCCTGCTGTTCCCATGCTGCATTTCAGTCATCCTACATGTAGTGGGAAAATTTTGTAAAACTGTTGATGTCTTAAATTATTTATTTTTCTGATATAGCATTAACCTAAAAGTCCCATCCAAGTTTTTATCACATTTTCTTCATTCTTTGCCACAGGGACTGCTTATTGGCTACATTTCAGTTACGCTTCTCCTCAAAAGAAGATGAAAAAAAGAAACAATGACATGCTTTACATTTTTTGATTAATATGACAACAACTTAGAAATTAGTGCTATTACTTCTTCCATTCTTTTCCCCTGGGTGTGATTAATTTCCTTTTAAGAGACATAAAGCACACTGGGCAAATAAAAGTGTAATGCACCCCAGACGAGACTCGAACCCACAATCCCTGGCTTAGGAGGCCAGTGCCTTATCCATTAGGCCACTGGGGCACCGAAGCGGGCGACTTTTTATCCTCACAAGAAAAAGTGATGAAGCAATGCTGTCTAAACAAACTGTCCCTTACCAAGTGTTTGGATGCACCAAAATGGTGGATCCATCATATATTTCAAGGTGATTAAACAAAGCTAAATGCTTAGGTGGGCCAGGAGATTGTAGCAATCCATCATCCTCTGAATGATGGGGATATGGGGTTAGTTTGCGATCTGTAAAAAAATTTGCTTTGTTAGTATGTCAAACTTCACATCCAATTTGTAACACGCACTCAAAACCAGAAAATATATAAATGTTAGCGGTGATGGATTAGCCGAAATGACGGAAACAGGCCACATATATGTAGTTTGGAGTTGTTCTCACATTTATAAAGGTGAATACCTGATGAAGACTCAGGAAACAAGGGCCAATTCTAACAGGAAGGGACCTGCAATATAGCAGAGGATGGTTTCCATCTATCGACCTCTGGGTTATGGGCCCAGCACACTTCCGCTGCGCCACTCTGCTCCTGCTGTTCCCATGCTGCATTTCAGTCATCCTACATGTAGTGGGAAAATTTTGTAAAACTGTTGATGTCTTAAATTATTTATTTTTCTGATATAGCATTAACCTAAAAGTCCCATCCAAGTTTTTATCACATTTTCTTCATTCTTTGCCACAGGGACTGCTTATTGGCTACATTTCAGTTACGCTTCTCCTCAAAAGAAGATGAAAAAAAGAAACAATGACATGCTTTACATTTTTTGATTAATATGACAACAACTTAGAAATTAGTGCTATTACTTCTTCCATTCTTTTCCCCTGGGTGTGATTAATTTCCTTTTAAGAGACATAAAGCACACTGGGCAAATAAAAGTGTAATGCACCCCAGACGGGACTCGAACCCACAATCCCTAGCTTAGGAGGCCAGTGCCTTATCCATTAGGCCACTGGGGCACCGAAAGGGATGACTTTTTATCCTCACAAGAAAAAGTGATGAAGCAATGCTGTCTAAACAAACTGTCCCTTACCAAGTGTTTGGATGCACCAAAATGGTGGATCCATCATATATTTCAAGGTGATTAAACAAAGCTAAATGCTTAGGTGGGCCAGGAGATTGTAGCAATCCATCATCCTCTGAATGATGGGGATATGGGGTTAGTTTGCGATCTGTAAACAAATTTGCTTTGTTAGTATGTCAAACTTCACATCCAATTTGTAACACGCACTCAAAACCAGAAAATATATAAATGTTAGCAGTGATGGATTAGTCGAAATGACGGAAACAGGCCACATATATGTAGTTTGGAGTTGTTCTCACATTTAGGAAGGTGAAAACCTGTTGAAGACTCAGGAAACAAAGGCCAGTTCTAACAGGAAAGGGCCTGCAATATAGCAGAGGATGGTTTCGATCCATCGACCTCTGGGTTATGGGCCCAGCACGCTTCCGCTGCGCCACTCTGCTATACTCTTCAGAATGCCAGGAGATTGTAGCAATCCATCCTCCTCTGAATTATGGGGCTATGGGGCTGGTTTGCTATCTGTAAAGCAATTTGCTTTGTCAGTATGTCAAACTTCAAATCCAATTTGTACCATGCATTCAAAACCAGAAAATATATAAATGTTAGCGGTGATGGATTAGTCGAAATGACAAAAACTGGCCGCATATATGTAGTTTGGAGTTGTTCTCACATTTATGAAGGTGAATACCTGATGAAGACTCAAGAAACAAGGGCCAATTCTAACAGCAAGGGACCTGCAATATAGGAGAGGATGGTTTCGATCCATCGACCTCTGGGTTATGGGCCCAGCACGCTTCCGCTGCGCCACTCTGCTTCTGCGGTTCCAATGCTGCATTTCAGTCATCCTACATGTAGTGGGAAAATTTTGTAAAACTGTTGATGTCTTAAATTATTTATTTTTCTGATATAGCATTAACCTAAAAGTCCCATCCAAGTTTTTATCACATTTTCTTCATTCTTTGCCACAGGCACTGCTTATTGGCTACATTTCAGTT